>NC_059139.1:91547437-91697437 GCF_020740605.2 Lemur catta | reverse complement strand
GATAATTAATACTGTACATAAGATCTTACTGTTTCCCTCCCAGCAAAGTGTTTTATCTGTTAAATGAATGAGTGTTGAAAGAACAAGTTCAAGTACAGTAATCTAAGCAAAATCAAAAGTTATGTTGGGTTTCCTTGTTACCTAAGTCCAGGAAATATACTGAATGCAATAGTCACTGCTTTCTCATCTGTGGCACCATCAGGTAGCGCACACCAGCAAGAAATGACTTGGATACGTGGTTAAGACTCATCTTCAGTACCTCAGTAAAAGTTCTGACAAGACTACTTTTTCCAGTGTGTATTATTTTCGGCACGTCTTCCCTTGATATTGCAGAATGTCTAATAGCGATTTCACTTTGCCTTTTTGGAAAAAAATAAGACTGTTTTAAAATGTGCCTAAAATACTGCTACTAACTTTTAAAAATAATAATCGATTCCATACTTCCAAATAAGGTGTTTTTTTAGCACATGGTTTCCTTTGAAAGACTATTATTACCCACCCATCATTACTGAAATGTCTTTTTGAAACTTATAATCAAAGCCAGTTTACGAGTTACACAAGAGAAAATAAATCTTACACTATTATCACAATTCCTTTTGAACTCCAAATAATACCTACTTTATTCACTAAACTTAGCTTTAAATTGAATTTTCCCCAAAATGAATCTAGGTTGAAAGGATGATTTAACATTATTGACAATATTTTTTAATTGGTCAGACATTGAGGCAATAACAAAGAAGGAGTTAAAGAAAAAAACCACAAGGCAAATTATGAGAATATTTCTGGCTTCCAAGGGAGACTTCTTTCAATATTAAAAAAAAGCCTTAAATGTATAAGTTCTGGTATGTTTGTTAGTGCCACTGTTACATTCTAGCATGTATTATGAATGTAGGTGTTTTTATATGGTTCCTTTTAGTCAAAACATTTACCAAATCTCTGTCACCCTTAGGCACATGACAGGGATAGAAATAGAAATGAAATAAGATAAAACTGCAAGTAACTCACAACTAGTCAGAAAGACATATACATACAATTATTTATAATAAAATGTTGTAAGTGCAACTGTACACGGGGATGTGTAATGTTCTATTTGTGAATATCCTTTGAACATGAGGGAAGCAGAGGCATATCAGTCCTTTTTTTGTGATCACAAGTGCTCTGTTAAGAAAGCAAAAGTGAATTTTACTACTATATGTGCACATGGGTGCTGATCAGTTAGTTCCAGTTTAATACAACACCCACGTGCACATATAGTTGTAAAACTCAACGGAAACCAAGCAGGTGGGAGGGGGAGGAGGGATGGGTAGATTCACACCTCATGGGTACAATGCACACTATCTTGGTGATGGGCACATGTATAACTTTGGCTCAAACTGCACAAAAGCAAATCATGTCATCAAAATGTGTGTGCCCCTGTCATATTCTGAAATTTAAAAAAAGCAAGCAAAACTGTCTCCCTAAAATATTTAAATATTTGTAAAAGCTAATAGAAAAGCAAAACTTCATTGAAGTGGTTGAAGCAGGGCAGTGAAGTGGTCATATTAGAGAACTTACTCTAGAAGAAATGTGCGGAATTAATTGCTAAGGTAGAAACTGGCAGAAAGGATGGAATTCAGGAGGCTGGTGCAATAACACAGACAATGTTATTTGTCTGTTCTTTATAGCGTATTCTTTGTACTTTGCTGCGTGTTTCTCATGCTATGATTTTACTTGTTAAAGCCACTTAAAATATATTTGCAAGTAAATATTTTTACATCTGTATATAAATATGCATATACACATACAAGCATTAATATTAAGCACAAGCAAACATTTTATAATATATTTACATATCCTCATTCCTGGGGATATTCTTTTTATTCTAATTATTATAAAAGAGATAAAATACAGTATCTATGAAAAAAGCCAATACCTGTCTAGTCTCACTGAAATGATATCATGATGAATGAATATGACATGTAAGTGATTTTTACTCCTTTGAATAAAATTTCCATTAATTTTTTTTAATAAAGAAAGCAAAAGTCACAATTTACCTTTATGGAACTTATTATGTTCTAGTCCAGGAAGAAAGACAATAAGCAAAGTTAACAAGCAAAATATGTTACATGATAGCATGGACATGAATTATAGAAAAATGAAGCAGAGAATGGGAAGAGTTGTGTTGGGCATGATTAATATTTTAAATAGGGTGGTCCAAGAAGGCCTCTGTGAAAAGGTAAAAATTGAGCATCAACCTGAAGATGAGGGTCTCGTCAGAGCAGCTGTCTAGAGAAAGAGCATTCCAGGCTGCCACAGCCTGAATGGTACGCTTGCGGGACAGCAGTGAGCCCAGCATGGGAAAGAGGAGAACCGTGAGAGAGGAGAGGGGAAAGTGGCCAGGCTGCAGCAGGGTAGGGTGGAGAGAATCAATGTGAAATGAGATCAGAGAAGTAAGATGCAGGCACATATGTCGTAGGGCACTGGGGCCATTTTTAGGGCTTTCACCATTTTTGAGTGAGATGTGAAACCATTGGTGTTTGGGAGCAGAAGAGTGATAAGGTCACACTTGCATTTTAACACGATCATTCAGGATGCTGGACTCAAAATAGACTATTAGGACAAGGACGGAGTTGGGGAACTAGTTAGGAAGTTGTTCTGCTAATCTGCTCCGGGGATGAGAGTATCTTGAACCCAGGTGACAGTAGTGAAGAATAGTGGTCAGGATCTGGACACAGCAAGATGATGGAGACGACAGTGTAGACTGGTGAAAGGCGGCATCGAGAGCACGTTACAGGCTAGTAAAGAATAAAGAAGCAGAAGTAGAAACAGAATATTGGAGATGAATCTAGTATATATGCATATTTTCTTGCAGTGATATATACACATTTGGCCTAAGGATAAGTCTACTTAATTTCCATGTAAGAAAATTGAAACTAAATATTATAAAATGAGTTGTCCAAGATGACATGGATATTCGTGCACTTAATCTCCAAATCACTTTGATCTAATTGATTCCGAATTGGTCAAGACATTTAATAGTGAAAAGATGATGTGAATGCTTCAAAGTGCTAAAGAGTTAGAATGAGACAAGAGTGTGATGTAATTCAATGATGATATGTTCTATTTGAGATTTAGCTAGTAAATTCTCTATTAATAATTCTTTCTCTTCTGTTCCAGGTCAGAATTATTTTATCTAGCCTATGAACAGAAATATAAGCTTGTTCTTTCTAATCATGCCATGTCTTCATTAATTTTTGTTTAATTTCATAGATGGTGGTGTTCCTTGATCATAATAGCTAAACAGAAAAGTGGCATGATTGTCTTTTCCTGTAGACTACTTCTGAAACAATTGGCATTCTTTCTTTGAGTTTCCATATTTTTCAGTAGACAGTGATATCATAAAGTGGGAGATAGCATATGGATTAATTTCTTAAAATATTTTCCCATCACATTTATATAAGTTCTTGATGAAGAGAAATGTGGGTTAGGAGTTCGTCCCTGTGTTAATCTCTTTTTGTGTGTGTTGTACATTTGCTCTGCTTCACTAGTACATCTAATAAAAACCAGTAAGTCTCAGGAAAATGCCTTACAGAAGAACCTGAAGCAAGAAATGTTATATGTGATTAGGAAAGAAAAGAGAGTCCTTGGGAGTTTTCTTGTGAAACCTTGATTAGAGGTTAGGAATGTTGGTTGGAGGTTAGAAAATCATGGCTGCTACTGAAGGGAAGGAACTAGCTTCCTTCCATGTGATCTCAGCTCATTTCAAATTAGAAAAAGAATTTTGGCCGAGCGTGGTGGCTCACGCCTGTAATCCTAGCACTCAAGGAGGCCAAGGTGGGTGGATCGCTCGAGGTCAGGAGTTCGAGACCAGCCTGAGCAAGAGCGAGACCCCATCTCTACTAAAAATAGAAAGAAATTATCTGGCCAACTAAAATATATATAGAAAAAAATTAGCTGGGCATGGTGGCGCATGCCTGTAGTCCCAGCTACTGGGGAGGCTGAGGCAGGAGGATCGCTTAAGGCCAGGAGTTTGAGGTTGCTGTGAGCTGGGCTGACGCCACGGCACTCACTCTAGCCCGGGCAACAGAGCGAGACTCTGTCTCAAAAAAAAAAAAAAAAGAATTTTATTAGTCCATAATTGCCTAATTTATCTAACCAGAGCTTCATATCTATGTTGGGATATGAGTAAAAATGATTTTATTCTCCATATTGACCAAATATTGACTAGCCATATTGACAAAGTCTCCAAAACAGCATGAGGGCCCTCACTAGTGGGCCCTTTCCATTCTGAGGTTAGGGGGCTTTCATTTACATTTGTCCTGTTTAAATACACCTCCCACCTTGCTACAGTTACTTGTTCCGGCCTTCACGGCCAAACGTTCAACGCATGTTTAGGGAACACCTACCTAGTGCAGGAACGTGACACAGTCCTGGCTTGTGGGGGCTGCATATCATTGGAGCCAAACAACAACAAACAAATAAGCAAGTAAGTGTATGGCAGACTGGCAGTAGTAAATCAGAATAAGGGGGAGAGATGCCGGAGGAACGAAGGGGCGTCGTTATTTCCCACAGAGCGATCACGGCCGGGGTCGCTGAAATGAGCGGGCAGCGACGGGAATGGGGGCAGGGCGGACCCGGGGGGGACGGAGCTTAGAGCGAACAGCAACTTGAGCTCATTGCTCTCGGGAGTCAGCAGAGTAGAAGAAAGACCAAACAAGATTTATGGCTAAGGATGTTTTCTCCCGCTGGCCTGAAACTAAAGAGTTTTTTCACCAGATTGCTTAATTTATAAAAGAACAAATTGAGATCTGATATTATGAGGTGAAAATAATGTTTCAGTCTTGAACTTAAGAACATGGGCAACAAAATAAGCAGTAATGTAAACTGCTTACCTTCTAGAAGGTACACGTTTCGCCTTTGAGTCATCCTTTATGTGTCCAAGACCGAGAGGGTGCGTGAACCCTGCACGCACACGGCTGTGACTGTCAGTAGGCACCCTGGCATGTGCTGCCACCTTGTGGCAAAACTGAAAAACGTTATCAAATGACTATCTTAATAACGACGTTAACACTACCGCAAGTTTTTTGAGTTGACTGACTGCGTCGGAGAAAAGCATGCTTCATATTAATAACTGACCTTTGAGATGAAATACCTTTGAATTAAGTTAGTATTGTATGAAGCAACTGAAAAAGTCAAATTTAAAGCATGGGACTTTATCCACATGACTAAAAAAATAATTAATTGCATTTTAAAATTACTTCACAATACATAAAATTTTTTTCAGAATGCACAATACATAATTTTGAGATTAATCTCAGTATTCTGTAATCCCCAAATCAATCTCTTTCCGTACGTAGGCAGGTATTATCTTTCAATCCGTTGCTTTCTATGCGTGTTAGACAATCTACACAAGGGCAATTTTCGTTCCTCCCCAGCCCGTGACTTTTGTACTTTGCAGCTGTAAGTAACTTGAGCAGACTGGTGGCCTGGATAATTATTAGTGCCGTGCTTGGGAGAACCAGATTCCCGTGGGGAAGCTGTCTGGACAGGTGAATCAATCCGTCTTAGAGAATAACTCCCTTGTCTCCTGGAGAGTGAAAGAACATGGAATCTCACCAGTGATATGTCATTGTGACAAATTTGTCTTGGGAGCAAAAGTCTTTGAGAGATCACGTTATCGCAACACTGAGTCACAAGTTTAACCTTTGTCTCCATTTGAAAGAAAAGTCAGTTCACCAAACTAAAAAGTTCCGGTGGAAGCCCACCGGGGGAGGAGGCGATAACCGGGCCAGAGACCCGGGAGACTCCTTGCACATTTGACGTCTCGGACTCCTTCCTTTAGGCTCACATTTCCCACACTTGGTTCCACACAGACAACACGACACGCAGGTTGATGCTGCTCCTCCACACAGGGCCTTGTGCCCCTGCCCGCCTGACCCCAGATCTGTCCGTCTTATCTCACCAGGGTTGCTGCTTGGTGGGTCTCACAGGCCCATCCTACCTCATCTACTGGAGAGTAGTTTTACCTCGTCAAAATGTAGTACAGTTACCTTTCGTTCAATAACGGTAACTATCCAGTTGTTTGACCTCGGTTTCATGTGTCAATGGAGGCAACGTTTATGGCAGAGATGGCAGGTGGTCCTCCTCTATCCACCCTCCGCCTTGTCCACTGGAGTAACAGAAATCCCGATTGTCACCTGCGCACTTGGCCGCCTAGAATGAAGAGTGCATTTCTCAGCCTTCTGGACATGGCCGTATGACTGCGTCCCAGCCCATGAGAAGGAAGCAGAAGTGTTGAGTGACTCCTTCCAGGGATCATTGTTAAAAGACAGCTAGTGCTCTATACATTATTTTCTTTTAAATATTCCATTTTAAGAAGCAGCATGTACGTTGGAGGACTCTAGACATACTGTATAAAGTGGGAAATAAACTGTACAAAATTTGGGGGGTACACTATATCTAAGTTAAGGTTTTAGGAGTCTAATAGTATGGGGCATATCAAAACATCCCCTCCGAAATAAAAAACAAGTTATTACTTTTCAAAACCTGGCCCCATTGTGGGACAGCTCTGAAGGACCACCCACCTCTCACTTTCCCTTGGGTCAACTGAGAACTCCGTTGCAATAGCCTCTCCATTCCACTTCCCTGTCTGCCAGTCCTGCTCTCCCCACTTCCTGACAGGTGAAAGGAGAGGAGCAGCACCCCACCCACCCCTAAATAAACTCCTGCACACACACTTCCATTTCTGAGTTCTTTTCCAGGCAAACCTACCTACGACACCTCTCTGTGTCCACCCCGCCTCCACTCAGACCTGCCTGATGTACATGTTCTTTTGAACCCAAGCTCCGATGTGGGGCGTGTTTGATGCTGAGTTCTACCCTGTCCTATCCATTCCAGTGTAGCACACACAGTTACCTAACACATTCACTTAGTATTCCTTCAAGTCCGTCAGCATGGGTGACCTTCGAGAATTTATCTGGAGGGGACTTCTGGTGGTATCATTATTAGAAATTCCAGAATGAATTGTCAGTTCATCTTTTGCTAACATTTGAGATGGTGGCTTGCAACCTTAACTTTCCTGAGGTATAATTCATTTAGTAGTGTCCCTTTTCCTTTCCCTTCTAGTCCCATCCTACACTGTTTTCAGATTTTAGTTGCATTTCTTGGGGCAGGGGATGTCATAACTCTTTACAGATTTAAAGTTAATGCTTATTTAGAGATTTCTTTCTCGAGGGCTGTTAGCTGCATACAGGACACCATTGTTTTCAGTACAGATAACGTGCTTTTTCCACCACTTGTTTTTGAGGTCTGTCATTTTTTGCATATAAGAATAGTCACAAGCCACAGTCTCAGTGGGAACACCTACAGCTTTTTCTGTGTGTGTGTATGTGTGTGTGTGTGTGTGTGTGCGTGTGCGTGCACACTGGACTTGTGGGAGAAATCTCTAAAATTCCACGTGTCTGGCACACAAGTGGCTTTATCTGTTCAGACAATCCATTTGTTCTTTCAGATCTGTCAGCCCATCTTTATTAATGCCACATTTCACACATTATGTTTTCTTCCCTCTAAAGTTATAGAAGACTTTAGTTTTAAGAATAAATAAAATGTTTTAAAATAAAAACATTAGCTAGTCCCAAAATTGGGTGGTCAGTTAGTAAATAATATTACCACAGCCAAATGCCTTGGAATATTAACAATGAAGGAAATGAAATGTTTAATGGGCTTGATGCTTATGTCTGAATCTTAGACTGTTTTAATGATCAGTGTCCTGTGATCGTAGCATGTCTGCACATGCTCGTGAATAGGTGCCGACTGGCAAACCTCCCTATGAACACCAGCCCTTCCTTTCCGGTGCTTATTTAAGCACGATCAACTTCTCAATAGATTCTTGGCTCTTGAAGGGTTGGGGCTTTTGGTTCATATTTTTTACTGCATGGCAATTAGCACAGTGCCAGTGTTTTGCACAGGGGTGATGCTAATAGTTACTTGCCTAATCGACTAACAGGTAAGAGATGAACACTGTGATGAAACTTGCCGTGTGAATTCACGTTGCCAACCTTGAGAAAGAATGGACAGTTGATACTGTTTGCTTTAGCAGCAAGCGAGTGGCTGCGTAGCCACATCCAGATGTTCACCTGAGCCCACTGTGACCACATGTGACTTACTAAAGATGGCCACAGATTCTTTGGCATTTTTCCCATTAAAAGTTAACATGTTGTCCCTTCCCTGTGAACCTGGGCCAGTCTTTCACTGCTGTGACCCATGGAGTTTCACAGAAATGACACTGTGCTAGTTTCAGGTCTAACCTAAAGAGGATTGACAAATTTCACTTTGGTGGGTTTGGTCTTTTCTGCCATGTCTCATCTAGGAGAGTGTGAGAATGATGGGGAATTAATAGTTTCAACCTGAAACCTAATTTAAATTCAAAGACAACTAACATAACCTTTTCTCTTTCCCCCCACCCTCGGACTTAAGAAATCTAACGTTTCCCTTCCAAGGTCGGCGTGCAGGGTGCTCGCTATGTTTCCGGAACATAAGTGGCAAGAGGCAGCCGTCACCGTCTGGCCCCGGTGGTGTTGGAGGGAGGAGCAGTCTGTGTTGCCCCGGTCTGCGAGATAAACAAACCTCCACAGTCCTGCACAGAGAGGCTTTCCGTAACAGACGGGGCCCCCGGGGAGAGCATCGAAAGTCATAGGCTATGAATATGATGAACATGTAGGAACTAGAACGAGAGCTGTCCTTTTAGAGACTGACTAGAGAGTAAGTAGTCTGTTCTCTTGATTGTGCCATTATTAAGTCATGCAACTCTATGGTATTTATTTATTGTTTCCCAATTTTTGAAATTTTGAAATAAGTTTTAGCATCAGTAAGCTAAAAATGAAAGTGAAATGAAATATTGGATTTTTTAGTTTCCAAGAAAGTAAGTGACAAAAAGTATTTTGCACAAAATATTCAACATTTCCTACCCACCATGAGATTTGTACTGTATCACTAACACAAGAAAACCAGAAGATACAAATCTGCTAAAGAAACATCACCATCAACCTCAAAAATTAATTATCTTAAGACTACCGGAAGAAAACAATTTAGTATATGCAGTTGCAGAAAATGTGTTCACATAACAGCTTATGAAGCATGACTTTCCTATACAACAAAAGACTGGTTTTTTTTTAAACTAAATATGTTCATTTTCAGTTCCAAGATTGCCCATGAACATATGAAAGTGCAGCAATAGCTTTTAATGCATCCACTATTTGCAGAAGAGAAACTTTGTAAACAGTTAATTAATGCTATTTATTCATCAGTATCATCAGGTTCTACAAATAGAAATCAGTTAAATTCATATCAATAATCATTCAAATATTTTCATTCAATTATTAGGATCAAAGAGAAGCTGACAATGTGTATGCTATTGTAAAATTAGTTTAAAAGCTCAAAAATTATACACTGTAAAACACCATGTATTAATGATTAGAGTTATTAAAATGAAGACCAGATTTTGAGTATGAAAGAAGAACGTATTACTGGCTTCATTGTAGCTTCATGTACATTATAACTTAATGTGCATTATAAATTTTTTAGTCATACTGATTGTTTTTTGCTCAGTTTTATCCGTCTGCTGCTTTGGAAGTTAAACATCCTAGTTCTACTTTTTTATGGACTTAAAATTTCGACATGCATTCTTTACCTAAAATCTAACAATATTTAATATCTCTCTCTTATTCCAAAACAATGAAGGATTTCTTGGACGTATTTAATTACAATCATCCATCCCTTCAGCCTTACATATTATTATTTTGGTTCTTTTTTGCTATTTATTTTAACCACACAATTAGTTGTTGCTATTATTGTTTTAAACAATCAATGCTAATTTAAATTTGTCTACGAGTTTAACAATTTCTTTGAACATCATTTCATCCTACATTTCAGATATTCATTTCTCTTTAGAAATTTCTTTACTTAAGGCCTATTGGTAATAAAATATAAGTTTGGGGTTGTCTGGAAATGTCTGTTTCAACTTTATTCCAAACAAAATGTACCTGGGAATACAACTGGTATCAACAGTTATAATTCGTTTACATTCCTCAAGAAATAATTCACTCTCTTCTAGAGTCCCTAAATGTTAAATGTTGAAATTCTCAGTCAGTTTTATTTATAATCTGTCTTTTTATTCTGTCTGTCTTAAGATCTTTACTTCACACATTTCCTACAGTGTGCTCCCGAATCATTTTCCACCAGTTCTGTAAAACTCTGTCTTCAAACTATCTGTTCAAATATTATCTCTTTTCCATTTTCTCAAATATTTTCTTTGGGGACTACAATTAAACATATATTAGACATTGTCATTCTGTCCCTATATCACTTAGTTGCTCTTTTATATTTTTCATCTTTTTCTCACAGTTTTGCATTCTGAGTAATTTCTTCATGTCCATCTTCTATTTCACTAATGATCTTATCACTAGTCATTTTTTTGTGTTACTATAACTTTCCATCCGGTATTTTATTCTTTCTCCCAAAGAATATGCTTTGTTATCCTAAAAATACTGTTGTGCCGGTGATTTCTTTAACTGAAAATATCTTATTTCCTTCTTTCTTGAAATAAAATTTACATGGGGCCATAATTATAGTTTGGTCATTATTTTCCTTGAGCTCTCTGAAGATACCCTTTCCTTGTTGTCTAGTTTCTCTTATTTCTCAAGAAGTTAACAGTCAGTCAAATAGTTGCCCCTTTGATAGTAATCTGATATTGCTCCTGATCTGTTCTTGAGATTTTTTTCTTCATATCTTTGGTTTTTAAGCAGTTTCATTATATATCTGGGTGGGATTTTGTTACTTTGCTTGGAGTTTGTTTGGAGGTCATGAATCTATGGCTTGAATCTGTTTCGGTTATGGAGAATGTTTAGGCATAATCTCTTCAACTATTGCTTCCACTCTTTTCTCTCTCTCTCTCTTCTCTTTCTGGGACTCCAATTAAATTTGTGTCAGAACTTTTAACTCTATCCTTTATGTTTTTTTTTTTTTTTTTTGAGACAGAGTCTCACTTTGTTACCCGGGCTAGAGTGAGTGCCGTGGCATCAGCCTAGCTCACAGCAACCTCAAACTCCTGGGCTTAAGCGATCCTACTGCCTCAGCCTCCCGAGTAGCTGGGACTACAGGCATGAGCCACCATGCCCGGCTAATTTTTTTGTATATATATTTTTAGTTGGCCAGATAATTTCTTTCTATTTTTAGTAGAGACGAGGTCTCACTCTTGCTCAGGCTGGTCTCGAACTCCTGACCTCGAGCGATCCACCCGCCTCGGCCTCCCAGAGCTAGGATTACAGGCGTGAGCCACCGCGCCCGGCCTATCCTTTATGTTTTTATCCTATCTTCCCATATTCCATCATTTTTCTCTCTATCATTCATGGAGGATATTTTTTCTACATTATCTTCCAGTATGCAAATTGTCCTTTAAGCTGTCTCTATTCTGCTATTTATTCACTACCTAGTAGTTTTAATTCTTATGATTGTTTTTTTCAATTCTAGAATTTCTATTTGGTCCATTTTCCAACCTGCTATGTCATTTGTTTTCTTGAACTATGGTAATTATTTATTTCAAGACAATTTGCATACTATAAAATTCACCATTTTAAAGTATGATTCAGTGATTCTTAGTATATTGCAAAAGATTGTGCAACCATCAACATTATTTCTGGAACATTTTCATTACACCCCCCAAAAATAAAACCCTATGCCATAAGCAGTCACTCCCCATTACTCTTCCATCTACCTCCTGCCAACCCCTAATCTACATTCTCTTTCTATAGGGTTGCCTATTCTAAATATTCCATATAATACAATCATACAACATGCAGCCTTTTGTGTCTGGCTTCTTTCAGTTAGCATGATGTGTTAAGATTCATTCATGTCATAGTATGTATCAGTACTTTATTAATTTTTATGGATAAATAAACCCCATTGTATGGATAAACCACATTTTGTTTATCTATTCATCCATGAATGGAAATTTGGGTTGTTTCCATTTTTTGGCTATTCAAATAATGCTGTCTTTTGTAGAGAGCATATGACTGGACCATTTTTTATATCCATCTATCAAATTTCACCATTTAGTTGAGGAATTTCATCCATTTGACTTTGGTATACTTACTATAAGGTAGAATTTATATTTACCATTTTGCTATTTGTCTTCTATGTCTGGAATGTTGTTCTCTCAGATATCCATATAATTCACTCCCTCATAATTCTTCATGATGTTTTTCTAAATACAATTTCTGAGGTCTTTCCTGGACACTCTTTTCAAAATTTGAGGCTTGTCAACACACATGCATTTCCTAACTCCCTTCCTTACTTGATGCTTTCTTTTTGATATTTACCATTATCTAACATACTATATATTAACTTTATTCATTTTGCTTAATGTATATATTGTGTCATATACCAACAGCTTACTACACTGTAAGCTCTGTGAGGGTAGGGTTTTTTTTGTTTGTTTGTTTTTCCATTTTGTTTACTGCTGTGTCTCTAGTACCCAGAAGAGAGTCTTGCCCATAGTAGAATAGTAGATACTCAATAAATATTTTTTTGAATGAGTGGTCAAAATAACTGGGCATTTTTCTGTGAATCTGTCCATGGAAGCTAGTTGTTTTCTTTTCAGTCAACAACACTGTGAAAAATCTGTAAATTGAATTTTAAATTCTACCTTTAGAGTAAAAGAGAAATCACTTAGGATGCTCATTATATGTGCCATACAATAAAATTTAGGGTTGCAGGTGATAAAGTTGAGAAATGCAAATCAGAATTCAATAGACACATTAATTAAGGTCTCTGCATAGTTAGAAGGCAAACTTGGTCTGGCTCAGAGGACCTCCTAATCTCAGTATGCCATTTTCTTCTTGCCCCTGGAGCAAGAGGTGTTAGTGGCTCCAGCCATTCCAGACATATCCACTGAGCTCCAAATCTGGATATCTCGCTGCCACTTAACATTCTTCCTTTGGTATTTCAAGGACCCTCAAACTCAGCATATCTAAAACCAAAATATATTTCTCTTTACACTGGATCCTCTTCCCAAGAATAGCATCTCAACCATTCTATGACACATCATTTGTACTTGGTTTCCTGCAATAGATTCTTAATTGGTCATTTTTATTCCTCTCCAATCCATTCTACACACTACAGCTAACACAAATTTTACTAAAATATATCTGCTTAAAGTACTGTATCAGCTTCTCATTCCCCTTAGGATAAAAAAGGAATCCTGAACAGGGCCTAAAGTGCTCTACAGTTGACTCCCTGACTGCTCCTTCATTCTGAACGACTCCTCTCTCCTCTCTGCACGGCTGCCACACTCACATTCCTCATTTCTTGTAATGCACCGTGTTTCCTCCTGTCATTTTGTTCCTGCTTCCTGGCTCTCACTCCTTCTCATCCTGTCTCCACATGCATACCTTCTTCTCTCCCTACTCACCTAGGGAGCTGCTGCTACACACCCACCAGGTCTCTGCTCACCACTTTCTTTTTCAAAGAAGCAGTTTTTTGTCCATCTTTCCCTCCACATTTCCACGTATGTATGTCATGTATCTTTGTTATATTCTCCTGTCAGTTACATTCCTTTTTCTTCATAGCACTTGTTTGGTTTGTAATTAAATTTCATTCTTCTATGAAATTATTTGATTAATATTAATATTTTAAAGTTCTGAAAGGTCAAGACCTTTCCTGTTTTTATCCTTTGTGTTTTGCCCAAATACTGTGTCCAAAGCAATAAATACTGCTGAAGGTATTGCATAGCTCCATGTCAGGTGCACTGGTGACTGATGTTTTGGAGCCCAGGACTCATCGCCTTCACTGGCATTGCCCTCTCTTGCCCTCCAGCGACAGGTCTGCACAGCAGGTATAGTTCTCTCAAGCTGTTGGGACCAGTGAAGACAGGACTGCTCGATCATGTGTTCAAGGACCTGCAATAACAATACAACTTTATCAGACAATACATGGGGCACCACATACAAAAAGATAGTTACATCACTACTTGCTGATATCCACACATTCTTCTATCTCTGATATGTGTAAAGATTATCGTATTTTTGTAAATTGATATATGTGTATGTATGTATTGGCAGTGTGTGCATCTGTGTATCTAGAAGGTCAGTAATAATTAGACATAGAGTCAAGTTACTCAACTCCCTTCTCTTCTTTTACTATCTGTTGACCATGGACCCAGCTCCATGAAAACTGTCAAGTCTGAAAACTTGTTTTGTGTTCTTCTGCCCACTTCTTCAATCACCATTGCCCCTACTCCCATCCTTTCCTCATGGCCTCTCATAATCTGTGATCCTACCCAATTCATCTCTTTCGCCTTCCTTCACCTTCCTCCCTCTGCTATTGCCGTAAAGGGTACTATCAGATGATTTATAAATATCATAAATTGTTATCTTTCCTCAGGAAAAAGAATTTCTAATGGTGGAATTTCATTATATAATATAAAATAGATTGTCAGAGAGTAATTTTTGGAGCAGGAAATATTGGAACATGTCTCTTACTCAAACAGTGTAGGTATCCTGTAGCAACCAAACACAGCCCAGCTCTTTTTGCAAAGGTGCTATTCTTAGCTAGGACAAAAAAAAAAAAAAAAAAAAAAAATCAGCCAGTACAACATATAAGGAAATGTATCTTTTAAAAAGGATTTAAAATATTTTAAAAGAAAGAACCCCACCCCTAAAACTAAACATTATAGTGCTTGCTATAGATTTCCCCCTGCCTTTGGAAAGTACTCAACTATTTTCATATGGCACTTAGTAGCAGTTCTCCACCCCCATGATTGATGTGGTTTGAATGCTAGCATTACAGTTCCCTTGCCATCCAAAGTGATTTCTCAAGATGATCTGTTTTCTCTCAAACTTCAGATATTTTAACTTACACTCTGACAATAGCCAAAGCAGTTCTTAAGAAGATCGAGTTAACTTACCATCAAGGGTATGTAAAAAAAAAAAAATTTCTGGATCCCAGTTAGTGTTATTGGATGTTCTTGGACGTGACTGAAGATCTAAAATGTGTTCTAACTGCAGTCACTAAGGAAAACAAATTCTATTTATTTAAAGTTAAAGGGGATTGATTTTAAACATTCATGTTCCTCTATAACATTGTTTAAGCTTCGCTCTGACTACATGCCTCAAACAAAGGAAGGATTTCAGGCCATTGTCCGTTCTCCCTGTTCTGGCTTTGCTTCCCCGGGTGGGAGCTCTGCCACCGGGCTGGCCCCGCGGGCACCGCCTGCTCAGGTCGCCGGTGCCTCTCAGGTGGCAGCTGTGAGTGCTGCTCATGTTCTCTTAGCGTGTTCAGTTAAAATTTAGAGAAAAGCGTTCAGTTCCAAACAAAAGAGACCAGGCAAGGAATAGGATTCCGAAAATCTGTGTTGTGTAGAGATGAAACCGAAATCTGCGCAATTGTGAGTCGTGGTGGCCTCTGTCGCGGCCCCTGACCGCCGGTCACCTGTGCCCGATGCGCGCCTGCAGCACCGGCTCAGGGCCGCCAGCCCCAGCCCCCGGTCACTTAAGTCAGATGCGGGACGGATGCCTGACCCCCGCCGCGCTTCTCTCTTCCTAAAGGACACTACATTCTCTTGCCTTTACCTCCTGTTAGTATTTCTAGAATTCCTTCATTTCTCGTCCTTCCCACTGGCTCTACTTAAGCCGAGCCCACTGTCGGCGCTTGCTAGAGTGTGGCAGGGTGTCTGCCTGACCTCTCTGGCCACATCTCTAGCAGCTGGGACTGTCACGCGCACTCTGCCCTTCAGGAAGGCTGACCGTCTGCGCGGGCCCTGCCACCCCCACGAGGCCACACAGCACGCGCACTCTGACCACTGGCCTTCGTGCCTTTGGCTGTGTTTGCTTAGACTCCTCTCCGCGCCCCACACGGACTACGTCTTGTCTGCTATTTGTCCTTCAATGGGAGGGTCAATAATTAGCCTTCCTGACCCTTCTTGCCACCAGAGGTTTGATGGGTGTCTCTCCTCTGTGTACTTTCAGTCAAAAAATAAATAAAGAAAAATTAAAGATAAAGAAAATCAGACTTACGTTTTCACTAACACAGTTTATTTTTATTCTGCTAAAAACATATTTTCCAACAGACTTTATAAATCAATGAAAAATAATATGCATTCCTTTTTCTGACCACACTTTTGTGCCTTAGAGGCCAGGGATGCTGAGATTAACTCAAAGGAGGGAAGCTGCTGTTGCCATAGCACGTTATTAGGCAACGTGGGCGCATTGAGTGCCCTGGCCTGGCTCACGCCAGGTCATTCCCCAGACCGCTGATTACAGACTTGTTTATGCGGAGTGTACCTCTCTATAACGTGTCATCCTTTCCTTCTCAACTGTACAATCCACAATAGAATGTAGATAATTTAACTCATTAGAATATAAGCACTTAGTCCTCTCTGTAAATACCTGCCTCTACTCTTGTTATTGTATGAAACAAAAAGCCTCGGGCTGGTATTTGTTTTATGATTATGACATAGCTTAATGCATATGGCTCGCTACAGAACACCAGTTTTTTCTTTATAGGTTTTTCTGTCATTATTTCAAATTGTAGTCATTTAAAAATTCTTGTGGACTAAAGAAGAGACAGATAAATTTAGCAAATTTGAATTATTTCACCAAAAGGTAATTCACTTTTCAAAAGCCCCTGCCTGAGCAGGATAGAAGTAAGGTCCACAAGCTGTCAAAGTTGAGCCTCATGCCCCCAGGCACTGCCGAGCTGTGTCCTCTTCCAGTCCGGGTGACTCCTAGGTACCCTGAGTTTTTCCAGTCTCTCTGCCTTGCCCTCATGAAGTATAACATGAGCTCATTCATATTTCTATAAAGGATTAATCCAGCTTTAAATAGAATCCTTCTTTCCTTTGCATTTGGAGGTGGAGGAGCCTTAACTAGAAAGACTTACTTCTCAGGAGAAGGGCCCTGGGGAAATGAGAGCCTCTGAAACCTCTGGAACCTTAGCTGTCTGCATGCAAGGCGCACTCTCACCCTGAGGGGAGAAGGGTTAGCGTTGAAACCATCTTGTGCATGAGGTGCTGTGTTATGTGACATGTGTTAATATTTTATATTAATCAAATATTTTAGTCAACAAAGCTAATATTTATAGTAGTAAATTACAGTATTTATAATGCAATAAAACAAAGTATACTTACTAAATTATTACTCACTATTTTTAACCTTTTTTGATTATGAAGGTATTTTAGGGTCTTGCAGGATCTCAGGCTTCTCATCAATGTAATATTCTTGCTGATGTGTGACCTAATAAATTTTTATTCGCTAAGACAAAAATTGAATTGATTACTTTGTAATTCTACAAATGATATTGATTGCTTTTTGTCTTTTCTATACTCCCTTCTTATAGTTTCTGGAGTGCGATGGCCTCGTTCTGTACTCGTATAACCTTCACTCTTAGACCAGATGATTAGAGTTCATCGAGCTTCTTGGATGTGTAGATTAACATTTTTTGTCATATTTGAGGAGTTTTCAGTCACTATTTCTTCTGCTCATTTCTGTCCCCTCCTTCTGGGGCTCCCATTTTGCTAATGTTGTGGACTTACTGGTGCCCCACATTTCTCTGAGGTTCTATTTATTTTTCTTCATTCTTTTTTCTCTCCATTCTTTAGAGTATATAATTTCTAATGGTTTATATTTAAGTGTATTCATTCTTTATTCTGCCAGTTCAATTCTGCTGTTGAGTCGCTCCAGCCGATTTTTCATTTCACTTGATTCTGGAGCTATTTTACTTCTCCACTCAAGAATTTATATATATGTGTGTGTGTGTGTGTGTGTGTGTGTGTGTGTGTGTGTGTGTGTGTGTGTGTGTGTAATTTCTATCAATGGATATTCTCTACTTAATGAGACGTTGTTAACAGAACTTCTTTCACTTCTTTAAGCCTGCTTTCGTTTGGTTCTTTGAACATATTTATAATGGCTACTTGAAGTCTTTGTCTGTTAAATATAACATCTGGTTGCTCTCACAGCCAGACTCTGTTGTCTGCTTTTTCCTCCATGTATAAGTTAGACTTTCCTGTTTTTGGCATGTCATGCAATTATTTTTTGGAAATTAGACATGTAGGTAATATGCGATAGCAAATCTAGTACTGGTTCTCCAGCCTCCTACTCTAGACCTTGCTATTGTTGTTTGTTTGTTTGTTGCGTTACCCCCAGATGCCTTTAGTGAAGTCTGTCTGGCCCCAGACCCAGTATGAAACCTCCAGTGTCGCTCCTGAAGGCAGCAGCTGGAGCAGACCCTGGGGTGACGGTGGGGTTGGCCGGGTGCTCTTTGTCTCTTTCCCTGACCATAGCCAGCTGTTTGGCACCATTCATTGCCAGCTGATTGCTCTGTTGTTTTCAACAGTGACCTGGGGCATAAATTGTGCCACAGACAGATCCAAGTAAACTCAGAGTCCTTTGTAGGGACAAACTTTGAGGTAAGTGTTTCAGATTTGTTCCAACTCCAGGAGGGCTCTTCTTAACTGTCTTAACTTTTTTTAACTTTCACCAGTTTTCTCTGGTAAACTAGCTGGCCTATGGTTTAACTGATATCTCTAATGAATCTATTCATTTCCTTATAATTTTTTTTTTTTTACCACAATGTCCAGTAATTTTTGAGAGTGCCCTTGGGCTTGAACTTTCCCACGCTCTATTGCAAATGAAGTCAGTTCCCTTAGAAGGAGCTTCAGCTGTTCTGTGACCCACCTTTCTCCCTGGGTAAAATCTCTGACCCCCCCTGAAGCTCAGGGCAGAGAAAGTGACACCTTGTTTCTGAGTGACACGTCTGCTTTAGGTTCTGGACATTCAGAAGTGCCATAGGGGTTGAGCATAGTAGGCTCAGGGTCTCAGCTGGCCACTCCTGGCCTGGGACCTCTGCAGTAAGGGCCAGGACAAGGGTGACAGGGCTCCAGAGTTTACTGTTCCCAAGGTAAAGCTTCTGTCCCATGAATAGAGGCTACTTGGAAAAAGAGAGTCCCCAACTCTTGTCTGTACTTGCCCGGAGCTTAGACGGCAGGAGAACGGCTCCCACTCTCCCCCTCGTAGGAAGATGCCGCAGGCCTCTGGCCACTCAGGGAAGAGGGAGCCGTGCGCTCTTGGCCGCACTCGTCGGGAGGGCGCTTCCCTCCCACGCTGGTCGGGGGCAAGGAGGAGGCCGGCTGTAGTTCAAGCGCCACACATTCTCACTGTCCTTACCAAGTGTTAGTAGGCTTTGTTGAAGAATTTTTTTTTCTTTTGCTGTATGTCCTTGGGACCATTTCCAGACACTTTAAATGGTCGAGATTTTAAAATCTTTTTTCACCAGTTTCACTGGGGAGTAGGTCCATGGAGCTCCTCTCATTGTCCCACAAGAAGTGGAACTTCCTTACTCTTTTATTTTTAGTGAATGGGCATATCTATTAATAGCTCAGATGATTAGACTCAAAGTCGCAAGCAAATCAGAAACTCGGAATCGGGAAGCCGAGAGCCTGCAGCAGTTATTAGGAAGGGCGGACGGCAACATAGCACATGAAGAATCTTTGTGAGGCAAATAGGGCCTGGTCAATTCAATTGGGTTACACCAAACAGAAGTGAACGAATACCATGAAAAAGCGAAGGTGGGGGATAACCGTGGGAGAACAGCAAAGCCAGGGAGAAGAGGGAAACCGAGCGCAGGGCGGGGACCATGGGCGGCGGCACCGCCAGCTCCGTTTCTTGTGCGGCCGGACTCGACTCTGCTTCCCGTCCTCGGAGACCTGAGATCCCCGTGATCCTGTTGTGCTCACACTTGTAACCACCAGAGCAATAAAAAGACTAAATGAAAGCAAGAATTCTATATTAATAAAGTCTTGGGTTTCATTTTCTCTGCTCTGTTATTTATCTCAGCAACACATTGAAGTGGAATAAACGCTTAAGAGTCCTAAGAGTAAAATAAGCAGAGAAATGCCTATTTTGGATAAAAATGCAGTTCAAATAACCTGGAAAACTTTCTGATAAAAAAAAAAACCTAGAAATGCTACATAAAATGTAACAAATGTACTTGTTTTTTTTATTATAGTAACATATATATATATATATATAGCATGAAATTAACACTTAAAATGTGTGTAGTTCAGTGGCATTAAACATATTCACATTGTCATGAAACCATCGCCACCATCCAGCTCCAGAACTTTTTCAGTTCCTAACACTGAAACTTCACACCCATCAAACAACAGCTTTCTCCTCTTCCTTCTCCCCAGCCCCGGACAGTCACCCTTCAACTTTCCGTCTCTATGAATTTAACTATTCTGTGCACTTCACAGTAGTGGCACCACTCAATATTTGTCTTTTTGTGACCAGCTTATTTCACTTAGCATAACGTCCTCAAGGTCCATCCATGTTATATCGTGTCAGAATTTCCTTCCTTTTTAAGGCTGAATAATACCCCACTGTATGTATGTGCCACATTTTGCTTATCCATTCATCCATGGATGGACACGGGTTACTTCTACCTTTTGGCTATTGTGAATGATGCTGGCATGAACATTGATATGCACATATCTGTTCAAATCCCTGCTTCAATTATTAGGGTTATATGCCCAGAAGTGGAATTGCTGGATCATATGACAAGTTTATGTTTAAATTTTTGAGGAACCATCCTATTGTTTTCCGTTGTGGCTGCATCATTTTACGTTCCTACCAGCAATGTCCAAGGTTCCAATTTCTCCACATCTTTATCTAACACTTGTTATTTGTGGTTTTTGGTGATAGTCATCCTAATGGAAAAATGCAGCAAATATACCTTCATATCTGAGTACTCAGGAAAATACGAGAGCTCCCTGAGAAGACATACAAAAAAGGAGAAGCTGGGGTGGTAGACTATGGAGGGGTTCGGGTTTTTGACTATCAGGATCATCAAGGCCTAGAGACAGACACCGGGGCTGTCGTGGTGCGGAGCCGACTGTGCGCCTGGGCAAAGCCAGGACTGGCAGAGACCCATACCTTTTTGAAGGCAAGTGTGGTGGAAATTGTCTGCAGTTTATGGAGCTGGGTAGAGAAAACTTGTCCTTTTTGGCCTGGGTGCTAAGTGAAAAGACCTCCTCTACGAATCTGTAACAAGAGGTGTGTCCTTAAGCAGACTTTGAATCAAGTGTGCACTCACGTGAGTTCTAGGAATGCAGAAACTAGCATGTTAGCATGAAAGTAGTCAAGTCGTAGGTCTGGGAATGCTTGTGGCAGTAGAAAACATAAAGTCACTCCTGAGATTCATGCCCTCAATCCAGTCCCCATAAGGTTTTCTTAAATAAAGCTCTCCCCTCTTTCTAACATAAACAGCCCAAAAGCATAAGACATGGGAGAATATAAGCTATCATGGTCAAGCCATTAAATATAGCAAACAGCATATTTATACTCCAAAGTAGACTATGGAATCATCAATAAATAATAACATGAAAATGTTATGCTGCTTAAAGAAATAAAAATAAAAGAAAGGAATGTGATACTTTCAAAATATACCAGGCTGGTCTGAAAAAAACTTAAATGGAATTTCTACAAAATAAAAAAATAATGTCACTAAAATTAAACAATTAAAGGAACAGTTAATATACAATATCAGATACAGCAGAGAATAGATATAATTAACTCAATTATAGTTCAAAGTGAATACCCTTAATACAATACTATATGTTTTCTATGTAAAACAGAAAGTAGAAAACAGGAAAAAATTAAGAGACACGGTGGAAAGAATAACAAAGGCCAATATTTCTGTGGTTAGAGTTTTAAGATGAAACAAAGATGATAAATGAAAGGTAATATGGAAAGACAATGGCTGAGAATTTTCCAGAGTAATGGAAGATACAGATTATCAGATTAACAAAATATGCTAAATGACAAGCAAGATAAATAAGACCAAATGTATGCTTAAACACAGTATAATTAAACCAGAGTATTCTATAGATATAATAATCTTAATAACAATTCTAGAGAAAAAGGTAGATGGCCGAAAATGCAAAAAAAAAAAAAAAAAAAAAACCTTGAAAGCAGAAGTAAGAGATACAATAGTCTACAAATGCTGAAGAAAATAATTGTCAGCTTAGATTTTATAGCCAAAAAATAAAACAATAAAAAAACTACCTTCCAAGAACAAGAATACAATTAAGACATACTCAAATGAACAATATTGAGAAATTTTTTCACCAAAAAACCTTCACCTGAGAAATTCTAAATTCTCCCAGAAAGGAGATCGGAGGTAAAAGAAGCAATGATGAGCAAAGGAATTTGTAAATTTGTGGTTATATTTGTACAGCAATTATTGTATAAACTATGGGAAGAATAATGAGTAAATTGGTCCAAAAACTAACTTAATGTGGACAATCTTCAAAGTTAAAATATTCTAAGTTATTGTTGAGAAAAAGAAAGTTATTGGTTAGCTTTTGATTTTCTTAAGTGTCCATGTAAAAATTTTTAAATAACTATAAAAAAGGAAAATAGAAGAGATAGCTTCTAAACCAATAAAGCACAGTAAATAATAAAAAAATATTGATCAATCCAATCAAGATTTAAAAGGGAGAAAATAACACATATAGAAAAATCAACCCAAATGGAAAACACAAAATATAATAGTAGTAAAAAAAATACATGTAATTAAGCTAAATTCAAGATATATCTATTCAAGAAATAGACTTAAAACACAACATCACTGAAGTTTAAGTGGTAAGAAAGGAAACCTCCCACATAACTTTTAAAAAGTCCCTGCAGCTTTATTAAATGATATTGAGGCAAGAAGAAGCTGTATTTGTCACATTTTTTGACAGATGGCAGTTATATGCTATTACCTTTCCAACTGTCTGACCTGGCTGAAATGTTTCCTAATGATAACAAAGACCATAAGGGAGAGTAAGGAAACGGCCCAGGGGCACCTAGCAGAGCCCCACCAGCCAATTAGTGCCCTGAGGATCTTGGCCTCAAGGACCAAAAATGTCCCTGATGTATTTATATAATGCTGTGTGTGACGTGCTAAGAAAACTGTCCACTGTGAGCTCTGAATCAATAACAAAAGAAGCACAAAGGAGTGATTTTGGCAAAGACCGAAAGGACTTTTTGCTTTTCTCTCTCTAGGCACTCCAGATTTCGCCTCACTTAAACAAAGGCCATTTCCCATTTTATGGTTTGCTGTTCGCATAACTTTGAGGAAGCCCATGTGGTCACTGTGGATATTCTTGCCACCTGGAACAAATCTCGAATGGAGAAGGCAGGGCCTTGCTTTGGCAAGCAGTTCTAATTTGATGTCACCGGCGAAACGACAGACACACACACGCACGCTCTTGTGAGTACTGAGAGATTACTGGGCACGGCAGGGGCTGCCAGGACAGGAGGAGACGAAGATGAATAGGCTGCCGAGAGAAAGAAGCCCAGCTTCTCCCAGACAGTGAAGGGGGGCAGAGGCTGAGACTGAGGAAGGGGGTAGAGGGGAGAGAGGGAAGGAGGAAGGGGAGAAGGAAAGGCAGTGGGAGAGCAGGGAAGGGGACGGAGGGGAGGGGAGGGAAGAGCGGGAGCCGTGCCGGTCTCTCTCAGCATCCACGCAGGACTGCTGCTCCCTGACCAAGACTTCACAGAGAGCCGGACAGTGCCCTAACGCAAACTCTGCCAAACAAGAACAAATCCACACGGACAAACAAGTCCAGTGCCGTATCCCATTACGTGTGCCTTCTCTAGGGAACATGCAGCACATCGCCCACACACTGATTTTCTTTGTAACAATACAGTAATATTATTGTTAGCTGAGCAATCTCTCTCTCTATCTCTATACATCTCCCTATGCGGTAAGTACTGCTTTTACCCCCGCTTTACAGATGGGGTAACCGATGCAGAGAGAGGTTGAGAAATTTGGCCGGGAGTGGGATGCGGAGCCAAGCGGTCGGCTGGGCGCGCACCTCCTAGTCTGGGCAGAAACCGCCGCCCGGCCGGGAAAGGCGAAGGGCGCGCACACGCCTCGCAGGCCTGCGGGGCGAGGCTGGAGCCCGGGCCCACCGGCCACTCCCTGGGCAGTGTCCGTGTGGCTTTTGTGAGTCCGAGTCACCAGCCGCAGAAGGGGAGGAGGGGTGGCTGTGGGTGCACACCCTCTCCGCTCCGTGGTTTCTGCACTTGCAACCAAGGCAGAGCAAAAACAGAAAGAAAGAAAATATGGAACCCGAAGGCAGGACTGCGTTCTAGGCCGGGCCCGCACTCTGTCGCCTGATCCTGAAGGAGCAGGAAAAGAGTCGGACGCTGCCACGTACGAAGCTCTTTCCACGCACATCTCCTTTACTGCTCCTCAGACCCGCGGGCCCTGGCGCTCTCTGCCTTCAGCCGCGCGGTGACCCCCGCCGCGGGCACGGCTGGCAAGGCCGCGCGGTGACCCCCGCCGCGGGCACGGCTGGCAAGGCCGCGCGGTGACCCCCGCCGCGGGCACGGCTGGCAAGGCCGCGCGGTGACCCCAGCCGCGGGCACGGCTGGTAAGGCCGCGCGGTGCCCTCTGGTGCGGCTCCCAGTCTGTGCCATCCCGGGTGCCGCTGAGACGCCGTCAGACCTCACCAAAGCGCCTGTCTCTCTATGGGTCTAAAACTCTTCAATCAAATCCCACCAGTTGCAGCCAGGCCCTCCGAAGGGCCAGTTCGCAGACCCTAAGACAGGCTCATCCCAGAGCAAGCCCCGCGACAGCCCCGGGACCCCTGCGGCTGACGCCCAGCCCTCCTCCCTAGTCGCTGAAGGAGCAGAGCCCGGTACTCATGGCGCACCGGCCGTTAACAAAAGGTAACAGTTTCTGTTTGACTTGAGAGGCTCTCTGGGTAATCGTGCAGGAGTTCTTCTGTCCTGGTTGTTTTTCTTAGATTAAAATTTTTGCCAGCATTCCAAGGGCATACACTCACTCATGCGTAGGGCCCAGTAATGAGCGGGAGCGCCACTTTGGAGTCAAGCTCCGCCAAGTCTAATACTAGAAGTAGGTGAATGAGATCTGACTGCCTTCTAAATTGAATGTCTGTGGAATTTCTTGGACCTGAAACAGAGCCCAGAACAAGGTCTGTATAGTAACATTCACTAGGTGTCAGTGTTTGACAAACTGTCTTGCCAGCATCATTAGTGGAATGTTCATCTTGGCACAAATTGTCTATGGAAAATGCAATTAGGAAAAAGTTGTGCAAGTAGCAATTAGAAACTGAATAACCTGCCCTGTTCCTTTTATTCAGCTACACTTGGCTACTAAGCTGAAATAAAGCCTTGTTGGAAACAGCTTGCAGACTCTCACAGTGGCCTCTGGAACGCATTGTCTGCAGGGAGAGCGGGAAGAGCAGGCGGTGGAGGGGGGGGGTTCTTTGGTGCTTGCCTGCTTCCCCTTCCTGACAGTTTCTTACCTTTTTCTGGACCCTGTCCTGTGGCTGCATTATCCAGACCTCCTTCGTTGGCTATAGGCTAGTACTAAGGCAGGGAAAGGAAAATCCCTTCCAAAAAGTGGCATTTCAACATGCATCCCAGCCTTGACAAATATTGAGCTGCTCTACAACGCAGAGGCAATGGTATCTGCCCCATCCGGGACTGGTCAAGTGCCAAAGAAATTCATTTGTTAATTCGTTCAACTCATTCAATTTTCAGCAACGGACTGAATACATACGACATGCCACACACTGTTCTAGGCGCAGTAGAAGTAATAGTAAACAAAAGAGACAAACATCCTTGACTTTCTAGTAGGGGAAGATGGAAAATAAACAGAAAAGTAAAATATATGGTAAGCTGGATAGCCTTAAATACTGCGGAAAAACAATAAGGAAGGGGAGGAGAGAGTGAGTTCCTGGTGTAAACAGTGGCTGCAACCTGGTTGGGTGGCCGACACCACTGAGCAGAGGCTCACCAGCAAAACCTGAGAGAGAGGAGAGAGCCTCACCCACCTCAGGAAATGGCCTCCAGGCAGAGGAACTGGCAAATGCAAGCACCAGGCGCTGCCGGGAGGGACCACGCCCCTGCCAGGAGGAAGCAAGGTCAGTGTAGCCGGAGAGTGGGAGATGGGATCTGAGAAGGACAGGGGAGTGGCTGGTCACACAGCGTGGAGGCCTTTGGGCTGGCATAAGGATGGGAATTTACTCTGGGAACCATCGGAGCATTCTGAACAGAGGCATGAACATGACCTGACCCAAGTGTAAAGAAAGACTTTGTTAAGGACATTCTCCAGGGGTGTGAAGGGAGGAACAGAGACCAGTTAGGAAGTTATTATAATAGCTAAGCTGAGGTGGTGAAATTGAGGTGCTAAGAAATGAAAAGATTTGGTATGTATCTGAATGTATAACTTAAGGACTTGCCACTGGATTGTTTCTTGGATTTGAGGAAAGGGAAGAGTCAGAAATAATTCAGAAGATTTTGACTTGAGCAACTGGCATTGCCATTTCCTGAGACAGAAGAGACTTGGGAGTTCGGGGGACAGCGTGGCAGAGGGAAGAGTGCAGTTTAGCTTTGGACTTGTCCATTTTTATATCACTCTCAGATGTCCAAAAGAATACATTGAGCAGGCTGTAGAGCTGTAGAGCTCTATACAGCTGTAGAGCTCAGGGAAGAGGTCTGGGATGGGGATGTGAATCTGGAAATTGTCAGTGGGCAGGTGGACTCTGGAGCTCAGAGACGGAACACAATTACCAATGAAGGGAGCGTAGACAAAGAAGAGATGAGGTGTGAGGACTGAGTCCTGGGACACTGTCATTTGGAGGTTTGGCAATAGGAAGGGAACAGCAAAAGAACTGAGAACAACTGGTCAGAGAAGCAGGAGCAAGACATGGAATATGTGGTGTTCTTGAAACCCAGGGAAAAGAGTGCCCAGGGAGGAGGGAGGAGGGAGGAAGCAACTGCGGATCAAGAAGCAGGAAGTGAGCAATGGGGGTGGAGGGATGAGTAAAGAAAAAGCTATTTCCAGACCCTGAGTTAGGAATCTTCTAGTACAGACCTTTCACCATACATAGAGTCAACATAAGTTAGCTATGTGAGACAGTGCTAACATTTAGAAATTAAAATATGATTTTTATTTTACTTAATGTTGTTTCCTTCCTGACTATACTGTGCAACTTCAGCTACTTTTATACCCTTTGCCTTAGCCATTCTCACATGTTCATGCCCAGTGTGTGCACAGATACAGGGAGTTATTTCTGGGAGTCCCAGGGTTGGCTCACATGTGCTTCTGAGCAAGCCCTTGGTCACCATAGGATGCCCCTCTTCTGTCTTCCATAGGGATGTCTGTTCCTGTCACACCCAGCCTCGCAGATGAGCCTTTAATGCTCTAAGTGTCCTCAGGTATTGAGCACCAAACTCAATACATGAGGAGGGAGGTTTATAGTACTATGATTAATCTTTTGATTTCAATTGATTATTAATTCATCACATTGTTACTTCTCCAGAAATATGCTAAGGCTAAGCCAAAACATTTTGTTTTTCTTCTTCTTGTAATGTAGTCAAGTTTTGTATAAATATTCTGAAAAGATTATGGTAAAGATATAAGCAATTTAATTCAGTTAAAAGTAAATATGCTACAGGAGCATTGAAAGAGCTCCTAATGGTCAAAATGGAATAATTGGAACAAGAAAATAAATGAAAATAGTATTGAATTATAACCCATAGAGCAAAATAAATCTCCATGAGTCCATTCTAATATAAATCAACAAGTGAATAAATATATCTATGCTGTTGCTGTTGCTTTTGCATTATATCAATAGAGAAAAAACTTTGTTTCTTGCCCTTTTCCTTTAACATTTTGTTTGGAAGATCTAACTATGTAGATATAATTATTTGGCCCAACGTTTCTAATTTATGCACAGCATTTCACCAGTTTACTTATTCCTTACCTTTTTAGAGATAAACACCTAGACTTCCTTCAACTTCCCACTAACATTAATCATGCTATACAAACATCCTTGAATATAACTATCATGACAGAACTATATGAGAATATTTCTATATAAAACAGTAGGGTCTCCTAGGTCATAGAACAAATGCATACTTAATTCCACTAAGCACTTCCAAATTGCTTTCCAGAATGCATACACCAGGTTATGTATTCACATACAGCATAAAAGCTTCCCATCTCTTCACGTTTTTGTCAATACTTGCTGCTATCCACCTGTCCTATTTTTGCAGTTCTGATGGGTGTTGTATTATTTTCCATTGCTGTAATAATAAGTTACCAGAAATTTAGCGGTTTAAAATAACTCAGATTTATTATCTTATAATTCTGAGGATCAGAAGTTCGGTACCAGTCTCCATGGGCTAAAAGAAAGGTGTCAGCAGGGATCCATTCCTCTCTGGAGGCTCTAGGGGAGTATGTTTCTTTACCTTTTCCAATTTCTGGAGGCTGCCTCTATTCCTTGGATCACAGGCCCTTCTTCCATTTTCAAAGCCAGCGACGTATCATTTACAAGTCTTGCTTTCACTCTAACCTTGCAGCTACTGTCTTATAAAGACCCTTATAATTACCTTGGGCCCACCCACATAATTCAGGATAATCTTCCTGTCTCATGATCCTTAATTTAATCATATCTGCAGAGTCCCTTTGCCACATAAGGTGATATATTCACAGGTTCCTAGGATTCAGACGTATACATCTCTGCCATTACTGGGGAGGGGGCAGTTATTCTTCCTACCACAGATGGGACCTTTGAGAGAATGGTAAAAAATATATGTATAAGGGTCATATTCCACATCAAGTCTCTGTGAGCTTTTTCTTTCACTCACACACTGCATTGTCACAAGACCCTCATTTGCTATATGGTGAGGACATTGGAGAGTATGTAGAGAAAAGACTTAAACAAGGACACTGATTCTTCAAACTCACGTAAGTCAGGACCAGTTTCTAAATAAGCCTGCAAGTTCCTAAACAACTGACAGATGGATAGCGAATCAGAAGTGAATGTACCTCCGTCCAGCTTTGAAGACACAAATTTAACTGAGAAAACTCTTATCTGTTGAGTATTCAAATTCAGTGTTATGGAGCACACTTATAAAATGTACAAGTACTACACAAATTTACAAATATCTGCCATGTTTCATCCCTGAAAACAAAATTGTTCTTCTAAAAGTGTATGCATAACTTTACATTATTCCCTACTTCAAAGGTACAGGTCAGAACCTGAGGAAGAAAATAACCCAGTGCATCAGTCTTCAATTTCTTTTCTTTTCTTTTTTCTTGAGAGCATTGAAGTCTTTTTCATACAAAATCTAAAATCAGCAGGCTTAAGGCCAAGCTCTCTGGTTGAAACAGGAGGTGGAGACCCAAGAATCAGACCCACACTTCTCATTTCCCTTTGTGGGAGCCCCGATGACATCTCTGGGGGGGTCCTAGGTTTTGAGCATTACAACTTAACTAATTATCCTGGGGGTAGTCTAGAGGGTAAGCTCCCAAAACAAAGTGAAATAGGCATTTTTGCATGTGCAAAAACTTATCTGAGAAGAAGGAGGCTTATTAGAATTTGTCAGTGAGAGAAGAGCATCCTGCTCCAGAGACTCTGGAAGAGATGTCACATGAAATATTAACAAGAACCTAGAGAGGTTTAATTTTCCAGCAGGAAGAAGTATGCAACTAGAAACACCTTTGTAACTGGCTTGATTGGGTATAATGGGGGAATTTGAAGGGTAAGATCCATATTACCTGTTTTGGATAATATTATGTTGTGATATGGAGCAATTAGAAATATTAAATGCAAAGTTCTAATGAATGTGTTAAAATGTATGGTATAGCCAATCAGATTCCCAGCATGTGGAAACATACAGCATCTCTGTCCTTTTAATCACTTTTCAACCTCGTGTTGATAATGCTGTATGTTCCCACCCCCTACTCTGTAAGTCCTCCCTCCCATCTCATCGTTCCCACGGTTCACTGATCACTATTCCATCCCAGCAAACCCATACCCAAATGAGTCCTTTGCCACGCACAGCACTTCTGTTATCTGCCTGGTGTTCCACCCAAGCTGAGTTCAAATACGTTTTATGGTCTTTTCTCTCAAGGCTATTTTTAACATCCATGAAGCCATGATATTTATATGGTCTTCTTAATGTAATCTTCTAGTTCTTAGTGAAAATAACAAGATTTTGACAACATTTCCAATCTCTTGATTGAATTGATGAATTATTTTGTATTTTAAACACTCAATTTAGAAACATTTCTTAGACAATTTAGCTTTTTTCAAAAAACATCATTAACATACTCTCACCTTCGTTTTTTGGTCATTGCCTTATTTCTACCTTTCAAAGAGGTTCTGTGCCTTTAAAAAAAAATCTGCAAATGTTGAAATTTAACCAATAAGCATTGATTATGATTTAATTTGGCTTTGCTTACCTTTAACGCCATAAATTGATTTAAGTCTTTTTGGCTGTAGTGGGACAATCCACATAATTGGCTGCTGATATGGAAATTAGAATGTGAATTAGCCAGATACAGCCATACAAACTGGATTAGAGAATAAAATGATTGAAAGATTGGCTTGAGAACATGGCAATGCAGCCAGAGTATCACTCATATGGAACAGATTGGATTTGTAATCTGGAACTCCAGGCTGGTGATTTGGCTGCCAGGAGAAGCTCACAAGAGCTAAGAATGCTCATTTAACCCTTCCTTTTACAACCCTGATGAAGTCTTGGGCAAGCAAATAAGAACATGATGAACAGAGAGCCTGAATTCTGATTCCATGTAAACATCCCCAGCTGAACTGGAAATGCTACAGTCACATCTACTGAAAAGCCAAAAGCTATCATTTTGCATAACATTGGGTAGACTCATAAATATTTTTCCATGACCTGGAAATGAATAAGAATAAAATGCATATGTATTAGGGCTCTCAAGAGAAACAGAACCAACTGTGTGTGTGTGTGCGTGCACATGTGCAAATGTGCACATGCATGTGTACAGATAGACAGATATTTTAAGGAATTGATTCACATGATTGTGGGAGCTGGCAAATCCAAAATTTGCAGAGCAGACTGGCAGGCTAGAGATATAGGGAAGAGTTGTTTTTATAATCTTGAGTCCCAAAGCATACTGAGAGCAGAATTTCCTTCTTCCTGGGGATACTTCAGCCTATTCTTTTAAGACCTTCAACTGATTGGCTGAGGCCCACCCAAAGTTAATTTGGTATATGGTGTCTGCTGATTTAAATGTTAGTCCATCTAAAAAACAAAAATACATCCACAGCAACAACTAGACTGCTTTTACCAAATACCTGCGCCCCATAACCTAGACAAGTTGACACAAAAAATTAACCATCACAGCACAGTAACTTTTATTCTAGTTCCTTTATTTATTCATTTAATGATATTATCTGAGCCCCTATCCTATGCTAGGTACTCTCTTAGACAGTCAAGATGCAGAAGACAATAAGACTGACTGGGTCTTTGTTCTCATGGAGCTTACAGCCCAGCTAGGAATATGAACAAGAAAAACACAAGAAGACATTGAATGAGGCTTTTCCTACTGCTTAGGAATTTTGGCTGAAGGCTGAGAAAAATAGTAGATCATTATCCTGATATTCTAAAGAGAGGTGCTTGGTTTTTGCATGTGTAAGTAAGCACATAATATATAGTATATAAAATCATTTACTTCAACGTTGACTAACAAACTCAAATGTTTCAGAATGGCTTAAATTCCAGCATTAAGATATTTCTATCCAAATTAGGTAAATATTCAAACTGCTATACAGGTCTAGGTATAGCAGTATCTGTTTTGCTAAATTTCTGCCAATGTTCCAGGAAGCCATAGATGCTTTATAGAACATTGCTTATCCTATAAATAAACAATGCCCAAAAGACTATCATTCCATAATCTAATGTGTTTTTCTGTGGAGACACAGTGGGGCCCAAGAGCCTAAATGGATAAAGGTCTTACATAAAAATGCCCGGAGAGCCCTTCTGTGGGCATTCTCGTTTTGTCCTCTCTGCCTTCCCTGTGCCTTAGTGGTGTGGCAGTAGCACTGATCAGCTTTGCCAGAGGGAGGCAGACTTCTCAAGAACAAAGAAGATTAATTCAAGTTAGTAAGACTCTAGAGGTTAAGGAAAGCAGCTCTGAATTCAAATTTCTTATGACTTATCTGAGGCAGAATAAGGTTTTTTAGCAGAAATTCATCAATGGGAAAACTCTTTATTTGCCCAGATGTATTTGCAATCATAAGCAAGGGACAGAAGTCCAAGAGCCGAAGTAGTTTATTTTAGATAGCTCTACACCTCACGATTCTTTTCCTTTTCCTTTTTCTTTTTTCCTTTTTTTTTTAAAAAAAAAAAAAAAGATTATGAGGACCTACTTAAAGTATTTCTCTTTTTATCATAAAGAGCATATAACAGTATTAAAAACACTCGGAAACTATGGCAATGCTACTGACACTTGTTCCCCCTGACAAACCGCGTGTGTCCTGCAGGCCCACCTGCGTCCCCGTGCCACCGCGCGGCGCACCTGCGCTCGCCGGGCCGCCCGCGCTGGGCTCTGCCGTCATCCTCACCATCCTCAGGTGGCTGCCTAACATCCCCTGAGGTGCGTAATTTTCCCTAGTGTTCGCTACTTTGAATCTGTAATTTTTATCCTGTGACCAAAAAAAAAAAAACACCCCAGTTTATGCTTTTTTTTTTTTTAATTAATGTCTTGTAGACTCAATTCACAGAAATGACAATACTGTGAAGTTTTCCTATAGGAACGTTTTCTCTAAGCCATCATCAGAAATCTCAAGTTTCCCAATATTATGTTCTCCCTTCAGTAGACCAGATACATCTGCTATGTTCGTTCCGCTAAATGCATCCAACCTGGGCCGACACTGTTTTAAGGCCAAAAACCCGGGGAAACAACCCGGAGCCAGGCTGGGACCGCTGCAGCGGCCACCTCTAATCCGGGAGACCCGGGAGCGCTGGCGGGCTTCTCTCCGGAGCACGGAGGTGAGGACGTGCGAGGGACCCGGAGCACCGGGCGGGCAGAGGGGGCGGCAGTCTTACCTGCCCTTCCTTCCTGGCTCAGGCTTCATGGAAAGTTTCTTGAAGGAATTGAAGGTGTGTGTGTCTTAGGGAAAATATCCATAGCATGTTTATAAAAGATCACTCTGGTAAGCTCTTGGCAAGCCTGAAGGATCATAGCTGTCACCGTTGCCTGTCCTTCAGAGTCTGGAGAAAATGGATGATGATAAAGTTACTCATCTGCAAGAGTTCATTTTTCTCCATAAACACAGCTGTGTCGTGCGTTAAGCAAACTCAATATGTGAAAATTTGGATTGACTGAAAAATAAACTGAAGATGATTATTTGCACAATAAAAGAATTCTGTGCATATAAAAGATTCATCATGGAATTATTTTGAATAGTAAGGTCTCTTAAAGCTCCTGCAATACAATTCTGTTTATAAGGATGTGATTAGCAGACAACTTTTAAAGCTTCATTAATTTGCATTTGGAAAGGGAAAAACACACTGACAGTTCTCCTTTCTCTTTTCAGAAGGGTTCTGTTTGTTTTTCCAAAGACAGATCAGTTTTAAGTTATTATTTTATCATTTAGATTAAATCCAAACTTAAGCTTGGATTTAAGCTAATTTCCCCCTTAAGTTGACTCTTTAGAGGAAGAAAATAATTTCTATTATTGCAATGCTAGTCAAAATAATTTTCCCTAAATGAACACTTAATTCTAGAAAATAACATCAATAATAGAGATATGAGTCAGGATACGGTTTGTAATCACATCACATGTTTCCAATAGGATTGCATCTAACGGAATAATTCACACTCCATCGTGGAATGGAGTGGACTCCAGCGTCAGAAAGACTTGAAGGATTTCACTTTACAGTGTGCAGTAGATGCCGCATTCTAGAAGTCAGCTTAGGTATATGTGATTATTTGCCAGACCAATAGGTGAATTTAAACCTGGCAAAAGTCAGGGGATGGAAGCAGGTAATGAGTAGTAGAAGGAATATAGGAATATTCATATTCTCACTTCACAATGGGGGGCGGTTATCAAGAGATATTGTTAAACATTGCTAGAACAAAAGGAATTATCATTGAAAGCTCCAAAGGATAAAAGAAAAGTAGAATAGCTAAAAACAATAATATACTTACCAAAAATGGAAACAAAAAGAGAGAAAAGGAAGTTTAACATAAGTGAAGGAGTGGAGGAGTCATCAAGACACATAACGTCTAAGTTTGTGAAATCGAGAAGATGGCACAATGGAATAGCACCACATTCAAACTTGCCAAAGAAACTGCCAGAAGAACTAAAATAGAAGTGACTAAAAGCGATTCTTTTGAGAAGGAGAAACGGAGTGAGAAAGGATGGTGCGCAGAACGCTGCTTTTCACCAACTTTCAGCCCTTTACGTTTGGACTTGTTTTTAATACCATATACCTGTTTTACTTTGATTTTAACAAAAACATCTACGTAAATACAGACAGGCACACGGTCACACCAGAATGTTCAATGACTCGCATCATCTTGACAGACCAAAAAAAAAAAAAAGTCAAACTTCCTAGAATGATCACAGGGCCATCTCTGATCTAGGCATACTCTGGGCTCTAGACAAGAGCCTAGTCTCTTTCCCCAGTTTCCATTGTCGGCCTGTGATCCAATTTACAGCTTCTTCAACTTGTCTATTTCTCGTGCCCCTCAATATCCCTGTGTGGTCTTCTGCCTGTTGTTTGCCCATTTGCTCTTCCATTCACTTCCCGCCTTTTCATTATCACAGGGAGCTGACTCCTGCAAACACACTCTGCAGACGCCCTGGGCTGGGCAGTGGAGGTGGGGATGAGACGCTGGCACGCAGGAGGAAGACAGAAATCAGGGAACTTCCCCTCTCTGCTACAGGCAGCTTCCCTGGCTGTGATGCACAGGTGCTCTCTCTGGCCCCAGCCCCCCGCTGAGCAGACTTCTCTATAGCCCTGCTCCCACCTGGCAGCCCCAGACTGCCTGCTCCTTCTGGGTACAAACCACCGCTTTTTTTTTTTTTTTTCCCCATCTCTCCAACCCTAGGAAGCCTGAGCAGTTTCCTGGAGGCATGAATCTCTGAACTCCTCCACCTTTTGCTATTTACTCTATCAACTCTTTCAGCACCTTTGCAGCTACCTCTGTCTTAAATTCCTCACCTTGAATTACACAGAGTGGGTTCCATTTCCCTGGCTGGACCCTAACTGATAGAGTTAGTTAACTTTATTTGTCCATAAAGACTAAAGTCTGGGTCATCTCCTACAGGAAGCCTCCCTGGTCTGGGTTAGCAGCTCTTCCACTGCCACTTGAGACCTCTGTGATCAGCACTCCCGATGTCACACTGCGTTGTCCTTGTTCCTTTGGTCTGTCTCCCCTGAAAAATGTGAATTTCCCTGTCACACTTGACTTGTATCTTTTATGTGGAACACTGACTGAGCCAAGCGAGCATCCAGTGAATATTTATTGAATGAAATTAGAAATATGAAAATTTTTCTTTTGAAATTGGCAGGAGAGTTAACCTTCTAAACATACACATCTGTCAGCCTTAGCTGAAGTCCTACGGCAGTTCTTAACAAATGTCCGTTGCAGAGCTCTCTAAACAGAATTGCATCTTCCACCTACATCAATGCCTTTCAGATGTTTTCACCACGACATCTGGTAAAATTTACACTTTATATACAGACTCAATACTCAATAAGAGTATTTTAAATTGAGCTTTTGATTCGGTGGTATGTACATATAGATACACAAGATCTGGAGCTTTCTGGTCTATTCTCAACTATGCTTTGTTCTAGTTCATTTAAAAAATACTGGCTGCAGCCCACTAAATCGATTTCATGAAAACCTAGTAGTTCACAAATTTTCAGTTGAAAAGCCTGCCTTAGGTGGTAGAGATGGGTTATACTTACATGGGGTATCTTCAGTGATGCAGAAAAACGATCTCTGCTCTCCTTTTTAAATTGTTCTCTCAAATATATTATAGATGCCTGAAATCCCACTGTGAAGTTTTAGTTGACATATGTTAAAGATTCAATATCTATTAATAATAGTAATTATAATTCTCCTTGGAAGATGTAACACTTTAAACTATTATCAAACATATTTAAATATATATAAATGAGTGTTAGATCATTCTATGTGTAAGATTTGATGAATAGAGAAGAATGTGGAACACCTGAAGAGAAAGGGGAAAGGTTTCCTAATTTGGACATGCATACACACAAAAAATTAAAGGTTCAGACTGAAGACAAGCTCTCCACTTGATAATTTTACCTCAAGTATTTGATTGCATAGTTTATATATTTGGTATTCCAGTTAATGGGAACTCATGCACCTCTCTATTGACCTCCATACTTAAGAAGCTGATTTTTGATTTATTAATTCTATCTTGCAAAAAGTTTGAAAATGTTCATAATCTTGGCTTTGATGTTGTACAAAACAGGCTGCAAAAGAAATCAAAATATTCTGGTCTCATTGACCAAATATTTTGGACCAGGCTTGCTATAACTACAACCTCGGTAGATTTATCTACTAATCACTAATTGATTGCTCTTTCCTAATATAAAGGTATTCTTTCCTTATTAGATATTCATGCACAGATGCAAAATAATTTTTTCCAAGGTAAGTAACAAAAGACCATCACTGAGCCATCTGTGAACAATTTCTCATCTGAAATGTATAATCAAGGTCAGGAACAAAAAACACATAATAGATGGCTCAAGGTCAAAGTCTACATCCTGAACAAAGAGGTAGATGTGATTCAAAACAAAAGAAATGTTGCATTCTTTTCTTTTACTTCGCTTTTGGAGACTACCAACTTAGGGTATGATTAATTGGTGGGGGGAGGAAGAAGAGAGCTTTTACATATTATTTATTAATTTAGTATAGTTTTTATAAAAAAAAAACATGTATATGTACCTCTACCTAGCAACTGTTTGATATTGTAGGACCTTGTATGTGGTCCACAGTAGAGCAGAAAAAATAAATTTTATTGGGCCAGACAAAAACAATGCTGTGAAAACCAGAGTGTTGTTCTGGCCTGTATATGTACATCCCTTGTATTTGCTGGGGGTAGTCTATTAAAAGGGAACAGAGTAGAGAGAAAGGAATAGTGACAAGAATGAGAGAGAAGGAAAGGGAAAGCACACATGAACTTATATTTATTGGGTTAAATGTCTTTCTTTGGGAGTTCAAACCTTACAAAAAATGCACGGCATTATATTTCAGACCAGATCCTATTCAGAGCCTAGGTTTGTCGCTGATAGTTTGTCCTTAAAAGGGATACTGTTATGAGTTATTATAATTGTGTCCCCTAAAAATTTATATGTTGATTTACTAACCCCCACCCCCACTCCCGTACCTCAGAGTGTGATTGTATTTGGAAATAGGGTCACTGAAGATGTAATTGGTTAAGTTAAGGTGAGGTCACACTGGAGTAGGGTGGGCTTCTAATCCAATATGACTGGTGTCCTTATAAAAAGGGGACATTCAGGCCGGGCGCGGTGGCTCACGCCTGTAATCCTAGCACTCTGGGAGGCTGAGGCGGGTGGATTGCTCGAGGTCAGGAGTTCGAGACCAGCCTGAGCAAGAGCGAGACCCTGTCTCTACTAAAAATAGAAAGAAATGATCTGGACAGCTAAAAATATATACAGAAAAAATTAGCCTGGAGTGGTACCACATGCCTGTAGTCCCAGCTTCTCGGGAGGCTGAGGCAGGAGGATCGCTTGAGCCCAGGAGTCTGAGGTTGCTGTGAGCTGGGCTGACGCCACGGCACTCACTCTAGCCCGGGCAACAAAGTGAGACTCTGTCTCAAAAAAATTAAAAATAATACTAAAAAATAAATAAAAAGGGGACATTCAGACGCAGAAACAGACAGGCACGGGGGGAGACGACGTGAGTGCCGCAGGGGAAGACGGCCATCCGCACGCCAAGGACAGACCCTGGCGCGGACCCCCAGCGCCCCCTCCCGAGGAGCCCACCCCACGGCCGCCTCCAGACCCGCCAGGCGGGGAGTTTCCGTCGCGGAAGTCACCTAGGAAGTCGCCTAGCTTCCCGCAGTTCATGAAGGCAGCCCCAGCAAACGGGGCAGATATTCCGGCAGATTTTCATTCCCTGGCTCGGTACTGATGTGGCCTCCCGCACTGGGCACTGCGCCGGGACAGGGACAGGATGGTGGGGTGCCCTGTCCCTGCCCGCGAAGAGCTCGCGACCCCAGTGCGGTGGGCAGAGCGGTAGACGGCTTCTCTCCCTGTTCGGCGGGGCCCAACCCGCAAGTGGCGGGTACAGACCGGGAGGGCGGCGGTTCCCGGGGGTGGGGGCTCTGCAGGAAAGCGCAGCTGACAACCGCCGAGAGCGGGGGCTTGAGGGTTTAGGCACACACACCTGTGGGGCTGCAATGCGTTATAAGGACACCTGTCAATCATGTGTATCCATCATCCGCTAACATCCCACCCCTCCCATAGACCCTGCTGTGGACCAGGCCGACCCAAGGAAACCCCCTGGTGTCCTCAGCGTCTTTCTCCACTGACGGAGACTGACCCGGCCCTCCCTGGGACGTACTCGCGCTTTGTGCAGCTCCCTTCTTGTCTGCAGCAAAAGCTGTCTGAGTGGAATTGCTTCCGGTCTGGGGTCACTCTGTGGCACGAGCCCTGCTTGTGAATTTTCCAAGCAAGGAGCCAAAGAACCAGGACAACAGTCCGCCAAGAGGAGGACCCGACATTACCACCCTGTTTGAGGGGACAGCTGAGGGTGAATATCATTGTACCACTTGTAAAGGTAAAGAACAAAAGAAGGAAGGTGCAGTGACTTTCTAAGTAGAGCATCGCAAAAGTGTATCGAACTTTTCTCACTTCATATGCCAAGGAACAAATGGTTTCGGCTGCAAGTTACGGGAGGATAGGAATAGAAAGTCTCTTCTTTAGCGAGGGGTCATTGGAGGGGTTGAGGATGGCATAGTGTGTGGAATGTCGACGTCCAGACAGCTGCCTCACTCTGCCATTCCAATTCTTTACCCTTATTTGTATATATTTTCTTTTCTTCTTTCTGCTGGTAGTATCTTGGTGAAACTATGTATGCGTGGTGGGCTCAACAAGTAGTAGCAATATTCCTCAGAGCAGTGAAAAGCAAGGAAAATAAGAACAAAATGGAATTGCGTCAATATGAAAAAAGACTTATAGGATGACCACTAAGTGTATTTTAGGTGCAGAGAACCTATTGAAGTATTTCCTTAGCAGAAATGTTTGTTATATGTCAGTCAGTAATTGGATTATTTGCCATTTTTACTCTCAGCTGTGAGAAAGAGTCGGAAGTGTTTGAAATGACACCATCTCTGCATGGCTGTCTATAATTATATAGGTTGATGTTTTTACTAAGCTTTACAATATGATTCCCATGAAACCACATACAAGATTCATACTCAAGAGAGGTTTTTGCTGTGCACAAATTGACACTGCAGCATCTTAAATCTGAAAGTTTACGTTATGGTAGAGACTGCAAAAAATATCACTCTGCCTTACTGAAAGCTTATGCTAACATAAATGACAATGTGCTTGACAGTAGCATTAGGAAAGCAATTTTATTTTTGTGTCTTTCAAGCACCCTTTTTTCTTTTCGTAGAACATATCAAATACTTGTTTATCCATTAGAGGGCAGTGTTTCACAATTTTTTAATTCAGTCTTCACCTGGAAATTTTGAATTGTCAATTTCCTGGTGATAGTTTTAAAAGCCTTAGAAAATTATCATTAAACATTTAATGTTATTAACATTCAATAACTGTTTAGCTCAGAATTTTAGAGACACTTTATAAAGTCTTCATATAGAATGTAAATCCCAAGAACACACTGGATATGTTTGTTCATTTGTATGGCATTTGTGATAAGTGACACAAAGGTACAAAATATCTGTAGCATCAAACTGGAACCAATAAGGCTATGTAATAAAATGTGTGGCTTCAAATTATTTATTAGGCTTCAGAAACTCTTTCTGATCTTCAAATTTTTCACTGAAAATGTCCATTTCCTTATATGTGTCTATATTCTGGTCACAGAGAGAGGTAACTACAACTCTGTAGAACAGTACTATCAAACCAAAACCTAATGCATAAAGAGAGTTCTAGAAGGAAACATATTGATTCAATGATTATTTCTGGACAGGAAGTATGCTTGAGGAAAGGTGAAGGATAACTTTCACTATTAACTTTCTGTGTTGTTGTGTAGTTTGAATTTGATGTAAGGAGACTATCACATAGTATGTGTTTTTATAAAATGATAGACTGGGTGGTACCTTCCATTTCAAAAATGTTATTACTTCATAGCTCTCTTTCCATTTCCAAAGAAATTATTATAAAAATATTTTGAGGGAAACATTCTGTATACAGTCACAGGTATTGGATTTACATGCAGAAGACTGAGAATGAAGTAAATGTTGGCATTTGAGAACTTTTATAATACTGGTATAGTTAGATAGTTTGAGGGATTTTACAATTTGAAGATAGTAAGTCTCCAGTGAAAAGAGATGTTCACCATCCCCTATCTCTACACAAAAGTATAGAACCAAGAATAAATTTAAAATTTGAGATAGAAAATTATTTGCAATTGAGAAAAAAGCTTATAACATAAAATTGAAAATAATAACTTAAATACACAATCTTTGACTGGTTTTTACTCTTACTAGAAGCTCATATGCAGATAGTTAGTGAATGCCTTATTTTACATTGCCTGTTAAAAAGGTATGTCAACTGGGACAATGATTCATTCCTTTTTTTTTTTTTTTTTTTGAGACAGAGTCTCACTCTGTTGCCCGGGCTAGAGTGCCGTGGCGTCAGCCTAGCTCACAGCAACCTCAAACTCTTGGGCTCGAGCAATCCTTTCTGCCTCAGCCTCCTGAGTAGCTGGGACTACAGGCATGCGCCACCATGCCCGGCTAATTTTGTTTTCTATATATATATTTTTAGGTATCCATATAGTTTCTTTCTATTTTTTTAGTAGAGACGGGGTCTCGCTCTTGCTCTGGCTGATCTCGAACTCCTGAGCTCAAACAATCCGCCTGCCTCAGCCTCCCAGAGTGCTAGGATTACAGGCGTGAGCCACCGGGCCCGGCCAATTCATTCTTGCAAAGTCCTTAATTCAATGATACAAAGTCAAAGCACATATCCTGTCTACTCCAGTGTCTTTTCACGTTTTTACTCATGTCCATGACCATCTTAGGTTTTGATTAGGCTTTAGGAGGTGAACCAATAGGCAAATTTAACCATCTGATATTTCTTCTTCCTGGATTCTATTCATGAACTCCAAAGCTGGAGGGTATATGTTAATGCCTGGAGGTAAAGTGGGTACTATGCCATTTATCCTTTCTGAGAAGTTTCATTTTCTAATGGAATGATTTGGTTATGCAGAGTTCTCTGTCTGAAATAGATCTGAAAGAGCAAGTTTCCAAACTTTAAGCTATGTCTGGTCAAAGACTTGAGCTATTTGGAGCATCTACAAATGGTAGCCTGGATTGCTTACAAGAAATGAATAAATAGAATAGGATTCTTTTTCATATTTACACAGTCATCCAACAATATTAACTTCACTCTCAACTCTTATGTCTCAAATCTATGAGTAATGTATCCTTTGTTGGGACAGAACTGGTGAGTGAAAATGGCCAAAAGGGAAATCTGTGGCTTGGGAAATTGTGTGAGTTTGATGGCTTAATAGCAGTATGAGATAACAAGTCTAGACTATATGAACTGAAATTCTATTACATGCCTGAGAGTAATGGGAAGATCTGGAAAATGCATTGACCTAATTCACGTCGGGCCCCATGCAAACGCCAGAAAACTGATCAGCAGGTTAAATACAGATCCTAACACTCGTGCATCATTATCATCACTCATGGATGTTTGGAGCCTCAAAATTAAGCTTCTATTTTTAAGCCCACGAGCAATTCTCTTCAGTTTCTTCTAGACTAGATTGTCTAGGGTGAATTGACTCAACTGAGTAAAGACCACCTCTGTTGTCTATTCAGCTGACCTGAGTTTGATACCAAAACTGTACCAGAGTTGGATGAGTCTCTCAAGGAAAAAGAAGATCTTACTCTCTGCCAGACCACAAGATGGGGCATTAAGAATGTGCTGACGTATTGCATCTTGAGAAATGTACAAAAACCTAAGAACTAAGCCAGAAGAGGAAACCGAGGCTCTTTCAGGTTGACAGGTCACTGGGCTTCCTGCAGTCTCCTCATTCCCCACAGAGCCTTTCCAAACCATGACCACTCTCAGGTTCTCCTAGTGTTGCCAGCTCTCACTCAAAGAAAATACCCTTGCCTATTGCTTCATGGGCAACAGTTTTGCTGGCATGAGCTCTCTCAAATTCCCTCCTTTCCTACTACAAAGTTAACTTTGTGTTTCTAGGTCTTGCCTCCTTTTTTTCCAAGGGAGGACTGCCTCCACCATTTTTCTGACTTCTCAGAATGTGATCTACATCCTATCCCATTCCATCCAATTATTCCTTCAGAATTTTGCTCTAGTATCTTACTAGTGTCTTACTTTTCCTTAACATAAAATCATACTAAAAGTGTTCACTTTAAAAAATGTTTTTTGGTGACCCATATTCTTAAAGTGTTCGTAATACATCAATATCTTACTTCTTTCACAAACTTCTTGAGTAAGTAGCCTACATTTCTATTCTGTTATCTTAACTTTAAATCTATACCACCACTGGCTATAATCTACTTCTGAGTTTTTAGTATAAAATTACTCTTGCAAACCTTCTAATGTGTAGATTCAGTGACCTCTACTCAGCCCCCTTCATACTTGAAATTTCTGCAGTATCTGACCCTGACAATGCCTGAAATTATCTCTATGAAAACTTCTGCAACATTACACTTTCTTGGACTCTCTTGTGTTTCTCTGACTGTCTGCTTGATGGTTCCTATTTTTCTTCCAATATAGTAAACTTCAGAGTGCATCAGAAGCACCTGGAACACAGATTTCTGGATTTTAACCCAACGTCTCTGATTCATTGAGTCTGGGATAGGGCCTGAGAATTTGTAATTCTAACACATGCTAATTCTGACACTGCTAGTCTGAGGCCCACACTTTGAGAATCACAGCTTTCAATGGACATGCTCTATTCCTTTTACTTACTTTGCTTCTATTTTATATGTTTTCTTACTAAGAGAGTTCACCTATTCCCATGCTTCATTTGTTACTTGTACATGAATGACCCCTCCCAACTCTATGTCAAAGGCCCAGTCATGCCCCTCCTAAGCTCACCCCGGTTCACTACTGCCTACTAAACATCTCACCTCTGCTGATGTATTTCCCAGAGTCCTCAAAATCAACATGCCCAGTCTGGTACGCTGTGTCCTACACTCCAATGGGCTTCTCCATTTGTATACTTCTTCTCACTTATCTTAGGTATCAACCCACCTGCACAAGCAGGAAACTAGGAGGCAACTTTGACTTCCTTTGCTCTCAGTCCTTCTTGCCCCACATATAATGATTCACAAGTCCTTCTTGCCAAACATATAACAGTTACAGGTAGAATCCTGTAAATTCTACCTCCAATATATTCCTGTGCTCTGGTTTTCTCCAGTTTTTCTTATTTGCTATGTCACAAATACATCCAGCTTTGATCCCCTGCTTTCACCATCTCCCATCCTGTTCTAAAATTCATCAGTAAAATTAATATCTGATTATGTCATTTAATCCTTTGTCAAAAACAAAACTTTTAATGGCTGTATATTATTTACAGTATAACGATATGAGGTATTCGTGTGACATTCAAGATTCTTCATATTCTAGCCCCCACCTAACTTCATCTATGATTGTCCCCTTTGCTTCTGGATTTGTGGTTATAACTGACCACTTACCACACCCAGAGTCAACCACATCCAGTTCATTTATGTCCATCCTCATCCTGGAGTCTTCCCTTCCACTTGGCATCCCCATTCATCAACATTTACCTGTCTTCTGACCCTCAGCATGATTAATTGTCCTCACTTGGGCTCCCACGCCATCTGTTCAAATATCCTATAGAGTACTTCCCACCTGCTGTCGTGGGCTTTTGTATACACACAGGCTACGTTTCCAGGTTGGGCACTCCCTGTAGACCTGAGCTGTATGTCAGTCATGTTAGTATCCCCGGGGCATAGCACAGTTCTTGGCCGATAAAAGGCCAAGAATGTAAGTCCCACAGTCAGACAAACCTCACAAAACGGGATAGGCAGATACTCACGGACCTGGATTTCTAGCCGTGTGGCCGGGACTGTGGATTTCTATTTCTCTTTCCCCAGCGTTGCCACAGTTGGAGCAAGTGCTCCAGGGTCACGGGTATGTCCTAACTTGGATTGCCTGGTGATTAGCTCAAAGAACGAGTTCTAAATTCATTTTGTGTAATGTATTTCCTAAAGCCCTGACTCTCCAACTTTGTTTTCTCTGCTGAGATTGAACACTGACCTTTGCTCTTATGGTGGAGCCATGACGTACCATCTCTTGTGTAGTCCACAATTCTACCGCCAAGCCCATCCTAGCCCTCCACTGGCATTTGTCAAGTGACTTAACCTATCTGTGCCTCAGTCTCCTCACTTCTAAAACTGATATTACAACCACCTCTACCTCACAGTCTCTGGCCTGGGCTTGTAAAATCGCTTCTCAGCTAGCCTTGCAGTGTGCATTCTCTTCCTCTCCCATTTGTAAAGCAATTACATGAATTAGTTCAAATATTAAATGACTAAATATATATTAGCTACTCAATAAATAGTAATTATTTTTAATGTTAGCTATATTTTGAAACTATTCCTAGGACCCACAGTGCAGAACTCTAAAGATGAAAGTGTCCAAAGATGTTTGTATATGTTAGAATATCTGTATTTTATATGTAATAATTATAGATACAAAATCATTTTTAACAATTGGGCCCAGAAGTGCTGAAAATACCTTCAAGCTGTTTAGATACTAGAAATATCTTACTCCTCTTGTATCAAGTGACTTTTTAGTGTGTGGAAACACATTCTGTTTGCTGATACATTTCTATATGCCACACGAGAGAGAAGTGTGCTTTATCATATTGCAGTTTCCATAATGGATATGGGAATAATAACAAATATTCATACACTGAAAGCTGTGTTGAATCCATTTTTTTCTCCTTATTAAAAAAATTGGGTGTCTTCTTAACCCACAAACATATTACATTGTCCTCGGTGAAAGAAAAAGCTAAAAGCAATTTGACATCAAAATCTAAAAATCACTCAGACTCCCTTATCCACCACCCCACACAGAACTCTTAGCCAAAATATTTTCCTATTAAAAACTTACTTTTATTCTGCTTTTAGAAAATAATCGTTCATTCTTATAGCATTCCTGGGTCTTAAGAGAGATAATTACAAAACCCTATCCTCACTTCACCCCCTGAAATTTGAAGCTCTAAAGGGAATCTGAGACATCAAGAGGTTAAATGGCGTTCTCAGGACCACACACCGTGTTGGGGTCAGCCCTGAGGTTAGAAACTGCAAGTTTCTCCATTTCTTTCTTAAGTGTTTCAGGTGGTTACCGTCCCTCTCTATTGATTTAGGTGCAGTAACTGCCACTGGCCACCAGTGAGTGAGGGTTCACAGTGTGACAACCAAATATTTAAAGGATGACCTTTTAAGAAAGCATTTTGTGCCGTTTGTTTAAGGTAACACAGATCCTAAAGGAGGATTAACAAACGGCACAAAATGCTTTCTCTCCATTTGTCTAGATCTGGAACTTTGTGTATGTCAACATAGCAGGTAACAAGCTTCAGGATATATGGGAGTCTTGCTTAGTCCTTTAGGAAAATTCCTTTCTCAGAGCCATCTTTTTTACATTTTTCTAAGAAAAGTACAATGTATCTCAAAATCACATCTTGGAAAATAAGAAGAAAGTACTTATTTACTGTTATAGGATACAACATTGGTGATATGATCAACTAGCCAATAGTTTTCATCGGAGAGGGAAGCCATGTACAGCTGAGTGGGTCATGCAGTGACCAGCTCTATGGTGTGACATTCTCATGCAGTCTGTGTGAACGGTGCCTTCTGGGCTTGTATAATGACACCACACATGGCTAAAGACCATGGCACTTTTGATGAAGCTGACGGTTATGTTAACGTGTGGAGTGATTTCCCGCTATGTCCTTTTGCTTAGTCCCTGAAAAATGCCCACAAAATGTTTAAGAAAATGTTATAATATATAGAAGCAATTATAATTTGCTTCCGAGTTTGTTCTTTTACTTCATTTACCATTTTTCATAATCCATTTTGTCTCTTCTTTTTTTCTGCTAGCACTGTATCTCCACTTTGCCCCCAGAGTTTTATTTTATTTTATTTTTTTGCTTTTCTCCTTGATTTTTTTTTAAAAAACAGAATGAAGTGGCTGTGCCTATATCACATTGCAGTTCTTAATAATGAATGTAGGAGTAGCAAATGATAAATGCCAAACACTATGTTGAATCTATTTTTTTCTCCTTATTAATAAAAATTTTGTTTCTTCATAAGCCATGAACATATTAAATTATCAGTTGAGTAACTTAATTTTTACTTGGATTTAACTATTATGGCTTTCTCCCAATAAGTGCCTTCTTCCTTCTCTAATCCCTCATAATTCATTTTATTATAACATTGATTTATTTTTGGAGTCAAATAAGAGTATGAAATATCAAGCCAGGGCAACCTGTTCCCAGTTCCAGCGGTTTCAGATTAGTAATTCTGTGACTGTGGGTCTAGATGTTCTGCTGCTTCATCTGTAAAAATGAAAGGATAGATCAAACAATTCCCAATGCCTCTTGGAATTTTAAAGATTTATCTATCAATGAATTCTTTTTTTTACAACATTGACACATGGCAAATTATTTATGATTTAAGGGAATGCTATCTGATATACATAGGCTTTTACTTTCTACTTTGACCAACAATCTGTTGCAGCTAAAAAAACCACCTAGAATCAGCCTTATAAAATTATGACAACCATTTTCCAGAAAGGCAGGATGGTAAACTAAAACGTGAGCTGGGGGTAGTCAGTGGCAAAGGAGTCCAGTCCTTATATTAGTATTATTATTATTATTATCATCATCATCATTAGTTTAGTAGTATTCCTATCCTTATTAGCTATGACATATTACTTAAGGTAAGTCTATCTCCTAATCTGTAAAATAAAGATGATCTATAATTCATATGGTTTTTGTAAGACTGAAATGAAATAATATACATCATAGCACCTGACACCGAGTAAGCATTCAACAAGTGCTAGTATTCCTTAGTCCTTTTGCCAATTCTAAGTAAAAAGAACTACTTAACACAAAGTTTTAGGGTAGGCTAAAGTTAAAAAATATTAGCTTTTGGGAGGAGTGTAACTTCTCTCTGGAGTCATAAATAACAGCATGATTTAGCTGATTTATTAGTTGCTAGTCAATCCAGAGGGCCCTGAGCAGCCGGGGATGCGCTTTGGCGGGAGCCACGCCCGAACGCATCACCGTGCCGGCTTGTGCAGTTCTGCCACACGCCCAGCCTGTGGCACAGCGGGAGGGGGAGGAGGGGGTCTGGGACTTCCTGGCAGGACTTAAAAATCGGTGTGAAGATAGTAAGCATGAATATGCCTAAACGAATATATTTATTTTTTTAAAATATTCTGAGAAATGACTATAACGGTAGTTTAAGTTCTTCTCAAAATGAATGATAGTTCAAGACATGTAAAAGGAATTTGTTTCCCTTGTTAGTAAACGCACAAGCTAGCCTGACAGAGGAAACCTCACAGATTACAAATGAAACATTTAAGTAAAGAATCTGCTTTACAGATCTCCAAGGAAATAAGTAGTTCATAGGTTAAGTGTAAATCTATTCAACAAGCAATTTGGAAGAGTTTTCAGTACTCTCATCGATCTTAGATAAAATAATAGCTCAGATGTCCCAAAATAGCAATGATAAAACAAGAAAGGCATCATTTCAAAATATTCGGTATTAAAGTTTGAGAGAACATGCTTCAGGAACTTTCCATTATTTAACTTACTGTGTGTAAGGCACTGTCTAATAAAAAATACATCCGTGCATCAATTGCCATCCTTTCTGTTGCAATTAACACTCCAGCCATGTCAAAATGTCTTTAAAAATAAAGGGAATTCTCTGGCCTATATTATGGAAACAAGTACAAGCTTTGCTTTGATCTGCTAGCTCAGTGACATCACCAAAAATCTGGCTTCTCTCTCCCCATTTATAGGTTTGTATTTCTTGGTGGTGGCTCCATTCTCAGGCTCGGTATCCCTTTTGAACAAAATATTGTCTAGAAGTTCTTAATGTTAAATACCTCCTTGTTCATTTCCAGTGGGAAATGAGAATGTCTACTTCCCGGATACCCCAGTCCCAGATCACAGCACTGCGTCTCCCGGCCCTCGCTGGCCTGGCGTGTGCCACGTGCCTGCTCCTGAACCACCACGGCCAGGACTCAGCCACACGCTGGGAGATGCAGAGTCAAGCTGAGAAAAGGGCTGGGAGACGGATGAGGGGAGGCAGCCAACAAATATCCACCCGGTGATTCCCTCAAGCTTCTTACCATCTATAAGGCCAATAAAAGAAAACTAATAATGCCAGTCCTCTTTCATCTGCAAAATGAATAGTTTTTAGACTATCCTGGTCAGGAGAGGCACTTTGAATTTCAAAGTAGTCATCATTCATGCAGGATTTAAAACAAAGATCCTCTGGATCTTTCTTACCTGCCTTATGTTCTTGAAGTTTCTTAAGTCTTGGGAAGAATATGCTCTGACTCTGAAGTGAATAACCAGGGCCTATTCAATCAGTCACCCTGTGTAGGGGACAGGGGGATGGCAGTAATTTTTTTTTACCATATAGATGGCTTTTGTATTATTTACATACAATAAATAACAATATAAAACCTGTTATGTTCCTTTCTTCGTAACTTTAGAAATGATCTTGTTCCATTCTTAAATGTAATTAATTGCTTTTCAGAAAATGACTCTGATACGATTTACTCACTTTAAGCATGCTATCATGAATTCACTCAGTGGATGCTGTCTGAGCACAGTGAAGTTCCGGCGCCAGAATCAGCCCCGAGCGTGTTGCCGGCGCACCCTGTCCCCACACCACGCAGGGGAGAGCGGGGCGCGGAGGAGCAGGGCTGTGAGCGTCGCCTTGTCTGAAACACTTGCACTGTCCACGTCCAGACTCAGACTCTACGGTGTGAAAGGCATAAATAAGGCCGGGAGAGTGAAGAGGATGCTTCCAATGAGGTTGCGTATTTTTGCCCCCATAGCAAAATTTCTCTTTAGTTCTTTTCATAATTCATCACAAATGCATTACTAAACAAATTAATTATTTTTCATCTCGAAAGTTTTTTGTTATATTCTACATAAAGTTTCACATTCATACTTTCTGTTCCCCTCCTCCCACAGCATTTTAAGATTTTGGATAGGACGAAGGGTCATTTAAAAGTGAATTGGAGGTGAATCACTTTGACAAAATGTAGAAAACCACATTTTTTGTCAGTTTTGATTTTTTCTTTCTAAATAATCAGCAGGATACAGACAAAATTATCTCCGGGACCAGCTGTATTAGTTCTGGAAAGTAGCTGCGGCCTTCCTTTTGTGGTCACTGATACTGTATCTCCCAGCCCGTCCCCCCTGCGCTGCGCGCGCGCGGCCGCGAGGACGGTAGGGGTGGGCAGCGGCGCACGACACCACGCGCCACCTCCTCGCTGCGAAAGCCTGGGCCGGTCACGGCGCGTTTCTGAACCTCGGTGCGGTGGAGTGGTGACGATGACAAACGGTCCTCAGGGAGCTCGTGCTGGAGAAGGAGACGGTGCACGCAGGAGCCCGGCGGGGCGGCAGAGGGAGGGCTGCGGCCGCCTAAGCCGTTGCTGGGGGTCGTTTCCTCCAGGAAGCATTTTCGTTCTTCTGGAGAAGTTCTCCTTTCTTTTTGGAAGTAACACAAAGCCCCTGAATACTACAAATCTTTAGAACTTGCTCAGTATTGTTCCAGAATAGTATGGAGAATGAGATTATCATGTTCTTTCGCGTAACTATGCTAAACAGGAAATTATGCTGTTTTATGTTAATCTTGATATCTCACTACCTAGTGAGGTCTACACAGCTTTTAAGCAAAGTGAGCATTTGCTCGTGAAGTGTGAAGGAGCAACTCAGGACAGTTTTCTCCACCGGTGCGAGGAACCGAGCAACTGCCACGTCTCTGCTTACCTTGCTGCAGTAGGGACAGGAGAGTCACTGTCTGGACATCCTAGAAATAAGCTGTGCCCAACACCAGCAAAGCAAAGAATTTTTAGAGTAGGGTGGATCTTCAAACCCAGAATGAGGATAGGGTTATGTTAGTGTGAAAAATTCTGAATAATATGAATGGACTTGTAGTACTCTTTGCTGATAGAGCAACTAATATTTTCCCAACTAATGACGTAATTTGTGTGTTCAAGAAGGCACAGTCATGCATCGCCAATGACGGGGATAGAATCTGAGAAGTGCGTCATTAGGCAATTTCATCACTGTGAGAACATCATAGAATGTGCGCACACAAATCCACACGGCATAGTCTCGACACACCCAGGCTGGGTGGTATAGCCTATTGCTCCTGGGCTACACACCTGTACAGAGTTGAGGCTCAGAAAAAATTACCCCAAAATGAAGGCTCCAAAGCATCCTCAGGAGCAAAAGTTTTTCTCTGACCTTCTCTTGTCCTATCTGTCAGTTCCATTCTCCCCCGAGGCTAGCCATGGAAACTAGAATCCTTCTTCCCCAAGGTGAGTCATAGAAACCAGAACTGCTTTTCCCAAAAGCCAGCCATAAAACCTAAACTCATTCTGTGTAAAAGCGGGCCATAAAGAAATTATCTGACTACCTTGTTTGCCCGTAGATCATAAGGCCCCCATTCCAGAGAGGCCCTGCCCCACCCCCGGAAGGGAGGACGCTGCTCAGAGAGGCCACAATGAATCACGACAGACAGGGCGTGCTGGGTTCCCCATCCAGTGTATTTGCAGTAGATCTTACCTTTTTTGTCCATTATATTTCTGCATGTCTATCTATATGCTTATTGAACCTAAATATAAAAATGGACAATATCCCCTGTATCTGGGTTTTCATTCTGAAGGCTCCTGTGTGCATACATTAAATAAATCTGCATGAATTTTCTCCTATTAATTAATCTGCCTTATCTCAGTGATTTTCAGTGAACCTCTGGGGGCCAAGGGCCTTGACCTCCACAATAGCTTGTTACCATACTGAATACTGTAGGCAATTCCAATATGATGGTATGTGTTTGTACATCTAAACATGGAAAAGGTAGAGTAAAAATACAGTGTAAATGATAAAAGACAGGGCACTTGCCGTGAATGGAGCTTGCCAGACTGGAAGTTGCTCTGGGTGAGTCAGTCAGTGAGTGGTGAGTGAATGTGAAGGCCTAGGACGTTCCTATACATTGTTGTAGTGTTTACACTTTTGTACACTTTTGTATTATTTACATACACTTAGGCTACACTAAATTTATAAAAATATTTTGCTTTCTTCAGTAACAAATTAACCTTAGTTTTTACTGTGACATTTTTACTTTATAAACAATATTTTCTTTCTTTATATCCTGATTTTATAAGTTGCTTGCTATTTTTAAATTTTGTTGTTTTTTAAAACTTTTTAAACGTTTTTTGTTAAAAACTAAGACACAAACATGCACATTAGCTTAGGTCAGGATCATCAGTATCACTGTCTTTCACCTCCACATCTTGTCCCGCTGGAAGGTCTTCAGGGGCAGCAACATCATAGGGCTGTCATCTAAGACAACAGTGCCTGCTTCTACAATGCCTCCCGAAGGCCCCGCCTGAGGCTCTTTTACAGTTAACTTCGTTTTTTTTTTTATAAGTAGAGTACACTCTAAAATAACAATAAAAAGTTATTTTTATATAACTTTTATGTAACAATGAAAGTATAGTAAATACATAAATCAGTAATGTAGTTGCTTATTATTATCGTCAAGTATTCTGTACTGTACATAGTTGTATGTTCCATAATTTTCTATGACCAGCAGGGCAGTAGGTTTGTTTACACCAGCATCACCCCAAACAAGAGACTAATGCGTCCTACTTTGACCTTATGGCAGCTATGATGTCACTAGGAGACAGGAGTGTTTCAGCTCCATTGTCATCTTAGGGGACCACACTCGTATATGTGGCCGTCAGCCCCTCTTGATGAAAGGTCGTTATGTGGCACATGACTGTACTTGACAGGCCTTGATATGTTATTTCCTCATACCCAATCCTGTCAATCTTTCACATAAGCTGATGAAATTCATGTGGCAAAGGAGAGGTGAGTGGGAAGAATGGATTTATGTTGATTCGCCCATTCTTAAAAGGAAAGAAAGCTTGAACATGAATAGGTACCAAACTATAAGTTTGTACTAATCTATGAAAGACTGAGAACTCTTTGGAATATGGTTCTTGTCGTCTTTTCAAGCTGAACTAAAAGACAGAAGATATAATACCAAGAAGATGGATAAAACATTTACTCAAGCTTAACAGCAAGTCCATAGAAAATTATCAATAGTACGTGAGTAGAAGTAATTTTGTCATTTTTAAGAACCTTTTCTCCTCCTATTACCTATTAATTAACTTACTATATGGCACATAGGATAAGGAAATATAATATTGTACAAATTATTATTAAAGAATATATTGGTTTGTTTTGGTTTCCAGATTTAAACACTAGCTTTTTTTTCCTGGAATCCTCAAGTATTAAATGAATATTTTTAATGATAATTTATTGGCAGCTATCGCTGATGTCACAATGATGCTAATTAAGAAAATCTGAAAAAAAAAGATGTGGCAGCTGTTTCCAAGATGTTGCAAGTCTTAGAAGCTGTGTCACTTTCATCTAAACGGGCATTTATTGTATTTTCCTAGCAAATTCTGCCATTTCTAAACATCCTTTATAGCAGTTAATAGAATATTGAAAGATGTTGTCTTTTAACATTAGGACTCACTTAAGACTCCCAGAGTTGTGACTTACAGCTCTCATCTCTCTTCCGTTATGCTTTATCTCCAGCGCCGTCATCGTACTGGACGTTTTCCGCATCTCGGCAAACTGCTGCATAACTCAACTAGAGATTTTCTAGTTAGGAGCTATATTCCTATTTCTTGCAATAATCTTCAAATCCTGCAAGGACAAGGACGTAAGCTGCCCATATTAAAGACTTGTAGAGATGATTTACAGTCCTAGTGATAATTTAATAACCCATCGCTCTCTAATACAGTGCCTCAAGGGGCTTCGTAGCACCTGAAAGAATTCCTGCACCTCTAAACCTGATCGGCTGCATCTGGCAGACACAAAAGATCTGTGTCAGAATGTTTTAGCCACACTGAAATTAGTGAGTCTACTTCCACAATAGGAAGGTCAGTTTGACTTTGCCATGTCAAGTGTGAGCCTCTGCTGACTGTGATTGTTCCCAAAATATCATTGCAGTATTTCTATAATAGCAAACAATGTGAATCACATGATATCATACATGTCTATATTTATTGTGACAATTTGCCAACATATATCGACAAAGGTCTTCTTCTGACATAAACAACAATGCCAGCCAATTAATTACCGTATTTATACGGTACTGCAATAATTACCAAATGATGGATTTCAAGTGCTTGGTGAGTCCTTTTCCAATTTGCAATGAGCCATGTAGGCTCAGGGCGTTCCTGCTGCCATCCCCCTTGTTCATTCCAGTCCAGTCCCACGAGCCCCTCGGGCAGGCCAGCTCAGCCGCCTCCTGCCGCTGGCACTCAGCGCTCACTGGGCCAGGCCCGCTGGGGTCCCGGACTTCGGCTTGGCTCCTCATCCTTCACTCAGCTCAACTGTCACTGCCTCAGAGAGGCACCTCCTGACCAACATATCAAAAGTAGTCCCTGTTTTTACCATTACTCTGTTTAATTTTTTTCTCAGCATAATCACTATAACTCTTTAAAATTATTGTCTGTATTTGTTTACTTTTTAATTATTTGGTTCTCACTAGGATTTAAGCTACACGTAAACAAAGATTTGTCTATTTTTGCTACATCCCCAGCTCCGGGAACAATGCTTGGCACATAGCCAGTGCTTAACAAGTATTTTTTTGTCAAACAGATGCATGAATGGATATTTATGGAAATTTCTCTTACGGCTAAGCAGTCAGTAATGAAAATGTGACCTTGGATTCAGTGAGACCACCAGCAATCTGTTCTCAGACGACATTTTAGTATTCCTTTTTTGGAACTTTGCTTTGGAGAAACTTCCTGGACCCACTTTAAGGATTACTGCAATAGCTCTGTGAAAGCCACTGCTATACTCGTAGAAAGAATGATATTGAAAATATTCTTCCCCAAAATCAACATGTTCTGAACCTCTGTGAAAACACACAGAAAAATATTCTCGTAGTTCTCTATGTTGGGAAGACAGAGAACTTCTCCTGAACAGGTGGTTTGTTTTTCTTTCTTGATGTTGAAACTCATGCATATAATTAATTCTGTTCTCTTTTTGACTTGTTTGCTAGGAAATTCAGAGCCAAATTTGTGACTCACCTATTGTGAGCATACATCATGAATTTTGTGTATTAAGCTTGTTTTTTTGTTTCCCCACCCTTATTGTCTATTCGTTTTCCATTCCCTTTCCTACTCAATTTCATCCCTGAGTTCTTATTTATTTATTTTAGCATATTGTATGATTGTCTGTAATCATATTGTTTGGAACAGACAAGATGGAAATACATGTTAAAGTGAGATCATGGTCCAAAGCACTGTATTATTTTTGAATCTTATCTTTTGAGAATGTAGGTGGAGATGGAGCCATAAGTGATCCGGAGCCCTTGGGATATAAGCAGGTGTGCTGTAAGATAAATTGGAGAACTTCCCTTTTTAGTGATTTGTTTTTTGGCCCAAGTATTTGAGATGCTCCATATGCTGGACAAAATCGTCTTCCTAAGAAAAACATAAAAGTTACTTTTTGGACATTCAAGTAGGTGAAAGAAAAATCCAGACTGCTTTGAAGGAGTCTGCCTGCACTGCCTGCAGTGCAGAAGGGGATAAACACAGCCCCAGATGCCAGATGTTTTAGCATAGCAATGTGAAGAAATACTCCCCTTTCTTTATTTACACTTTACAGCAAATATTTTGCAAAGAGAAAGCAAAGAATGTTGATGTTCCACCAGTTAAGCTTCAAGCATAACAAGGTCCCAAGATCCAAAATGTCAGCATTCCTTGTAGTGTCCTTCAAAGCACTATGTAGTGATAAACATCTGGCATTCTATTTTCTAGTGTTCAGAAACAATGATTACTAGGACTATATAGGAAGGAAGAAAAGCTTGCAACACTGATCAATTTCTATGTCTTCTTCAGGGTTGCCAGAATCTAGTCCAAGTTGTCATCACTATTTTGTTTTGTTTTTTAACCAGGGGAAAGAATTTGTAAATTTACACACACACACACACACACACACACACACACACTCAGAGCACAACCACTTTTCCTGCCTAAACTTTTTTCAAATAGTATTTTTTTATTATAGAGCCATCTTCCAGTCTGGACGTATGTTTGAAAACGGGAAAATACTCTTAGTGGAGGTCTCACTATTCTGAAAACTAACACATTTAAAGCAATTCCTTAACGGTGACCATTTGGATATTGTTACCAACCTAAGGTTCTTATTTCTTACTCTCCTTAGTAAATCAGTGGAAGAGATACTAAATCATATGCTTAATAAAACATCAAAGACAGCCCCTGCTGGGAGAGACTACCAATACCAGTTCCATCGTATCTGTCGGGAAGGGTCTAATGCTTGGATAGTAAAATCAAATAGGCTGGGAGAGACTGAGAGAAGGAGGGTGCATCATAAATCAGTTCTCTCCAGCATGCACTTAGCAAGCAAGGAAAGAGAGGATACAAGCGTGTTCTATGCACAGCTCACAGCAAAGATGGATATATTATTTTGTCCTTTAGAATGGAAGATCATATTAATTTAAATTACATTTCAGAGACCCTGAAGCCCTTTACATTGAAGAAATTGCCTTTATTCTTCCTAACTCCAAAATTTAGGGAATTCAGTTCAACAAAAGACCAAAGAAAAAGTTAAGGTGCTAGAGAAGAAACAGTAATGTTGCAGACCAACTTATCAAACTGGAACCTTCAAATAAAAGATCAAAGAAATGGAGCATTAACAGGAATCTTCTTTAATCCAAGCAGATGAAAAGATTAGAAGAGATTCTAAATTACACCAGAGTTTTGTCTCTGCCCTCCAGGTGAGAAGATAATCTCCATCTTATCTTATGAATAAAGAAGGCCATAGCAGGAGACTGAGTTCCTGACCTCCTGAAAAGATTACAGAAATATGAAGCAGGCCCAATATGTGTTCTTATCTGGAGAACTAAAGCTAATGAAAACAACCGAAACAAAGAGGAAGTTAGAATGGGTTTTTGAGATTATGTGAATATTTACTTTACACTTTTTTTTAAAGGGGTGAATATGACCATATAGCAAACTGAAATTAACCTTCCTTTCTTTCTTTCCCTTCCTTTCTTGCTTTCTTTCCCTTCCTTCCTTACTTTCTTTTCTTCCTTTCTTTCTTTGTTTCTTTTCTTTCCTTCTTTCTTTTTCTTTCTTTCTTTCGTTTTCTTTCTTTCCTTCCTTCCTTCTTTTCTTTTTTTTCTTTCCTTCTTTCCTTTCTTTCCTTCCTTTCTTTCTTTCCTTCCTTTCTTTTCTTTCTTTCTTTCTTTCTTTCTTTCTTTCTTTCTTTCTTTCTTTCTTTCTTTCTTTCTTTCTTTCTTTCTTCTTTCTTTCTTTTTCAGTATGTCTTAAAAAGCATTTGTGCTTCTAGATGAACATATCACTTTATACTCTCTTTTGTGCATGAATTTGCTATTATTGAAGTAACCTAGCATGATTAGGACTGAATCCCTTCCCATACCCTCTTAGTTATCATCCCCTTAACTTAGGACTGTTCCTTCTAAAACCAGGCCTTTGCAAGCTGACAAGCCAAACATGACTTAGGTAAACATGTACTAAAGCAGACTTAACTGACCCAAATGGGATCAAACTCAGTATCTTGATGTTATTCCAGCAGACTCTAAGAAACTCAGTATCTTGACTTTATTCCAGCAGACTCTAAGAAACTCAGTATCTTGACGTTATTCCAGCAGACTCTAAGAAACTCAGTATCTTGACTTTATTCCAGCAGACTCTAAGAAACCCATTAACAAGCCACATGAAGCATGAACACATAGCTGCACAAGTACATTTAGCATCTTTACATTTTTATTTAGTTTTTGGTTTAGAGGTCAGGTAGTTCTTGTTTGAACACTGTAAGATCTAGGGTGAGATTATATTCATAGCAAAAGCTAGTGACCTTTAAATAGGATAATAATCATATTCATAGCAAGTTCAAATGTTAGGGGTTGTTGACTTTGTCTATGGCAACGTCCTTAGTAATAAACAGTCATATTCTCTCCAAAGTAACATCAAGCAGGGAAGAAGAAAACATGAATTCTAAATCTGATCCTACAGTTATTTCATCTTGTGCAATGGCTGGTTCCTTCTGGGTCTATCTGCCAACACTGTGTCATGCCCTTTAAATGACTTTTTTATTTTACTGGTCACAATAGTCCTATGAAGTAGGTACTATTATTCCCATTTTATAAATGGGGAAAATGAGGCAGAGATATTAAAATCATGCCACTAGGAAGTAGCCTTAACTCTTCCCCACTATACTAATTGGCTTTGATTCATTCATCCATATCATCCACTCCTGTATTCTTTAAATAAAATGTCCCATAAATATTCACAATTTAATTAACGAGCATCTAACTTAACAATTGGCAAAATAATTATGTCACTATTAATATTTTATTCAACTACTCTTTTTTATTTTACATAATTATCTCACCTAATTAAATCAAAATATTTCTAAGTAGTCAAAATATTTCTAAGTAGCCATTTCTAGGAAGGACATTTATCCTCTTCTGGATTGCTTTGTTCTTGAACTATTAATTTTATTTTGTTTTTGAAAAGTCAGTTATTTTATTAGAAAAAAATAGATAACATTCAATGTTTATTCTTTAATGCTTTCTATATTTTATAAAATAAATGATTTATAATGTGTAATATATTCCCATAAGTTAGCCACTACATTTCTTACTTAAATTTATTTAATCTTAGTAATGTCAATATATGTCTCCTAGTGAGCTGGTTTTTTTCCTCTCATGGTAAGGAATTTTAGGGATAAAGATAAGTAATCTCTCAATCTTCTCTTGGATAGGTATTTATCTTTCTTTGCCTCTCTTGCTGGCAGAAACTTCTATCTGTATTCTGTTTTTGTCTTGATCAAACTTTTGACATTTTTTGTACTTCATTTCCTTTCCTGCTAATTACCACAACTGGAGTGATTTTCCATTTTTTATATTAAACTTGAAAGTCTACAGTTGTAGGCATAAAGAGAAATAATACTTACAGGGTAGTATATATCATTTTAGTAGAATTTATAATATTTGTTTAAAATTTGCTAGACAATATTAGTTATTTTATTTTATTTTAAATTGGCAGACAAGTTATATGTGTTTATTATATAAACATGATGTGTGGAAGTATATACGCATTGTGGAATAATATTGGTTATTTTGTAACTATGTATCTTTGTGGACAGTCCCATAGCTTTATTCTTTAGGAGATTAATTAACCATTTAATTTTAATAAGGATCTCATTCTTTATTAAATTTAGATGTAAAGTAAGTTTTAGCAAGATATCAATTGGTGATATCTAATATCATATTGTTGGAGCTATGTAAAGAAGCAAACAGAAATGCATTCATTATTCTAAAGACTAGGAAAATATATATCAATGGCAATGGAACTAGTATGATACTGGGAATAATTTCTTTAACTCCTACTTTTTTATACATCCTAGATTTCCTTTAACAAACATAACTAATTTTATAATATGTTGCCTTTGTACTGAGAAATACAGTTTTAAAAAGAAGATTAGGAATTTGGGTCTTATCTAGTGCGTCCCCTCACGTGGCCTTACGTGATGCAGAAACGCACACTCAGAGGTCCTGTATTCCATTCCTCTCTGCCACTAAGACCTTCTTATCCGATGCTTGTTCAGCTTAACAGGCCATTGTTTAGAGATGGCCGCAGCAGGGGTGGAAGCACACAGGCCAGCAGTGTTGGCATTCTTAGGCCCAGGCCAAAGTGGAGGAAATAGTTTTCCTCTTCATCCAGAGCATCTTTGAATTCCAGACTCTGAACTAGGAGCTGTAGACTCCTTGGAACTGAGAGACAGACTTGGCAGTTGGGGCTGCAAGGAATTTTCTACTCTTTATAGAATTGTTTTAATGCTTTAATAGAGAAGAAACACTCTGTTTATATTGTTAGGGTTCCAAATATTTTTGTTTCATGGCTCCTTTATTGTATTTGGAAAGCAATAACCCACTCCCTGGGGTCACATTTAGGGATGACAGGACTTTAACCCACTCTATACAGAGATTGTTAATGTTGTCTTCATTGAAGAAGGTGAAGCATTTCACCAAACTTGCATTGTTTCTATGATTATAACTACAGAACCCTAAAGATTGAAGGGTAATACTGCCTTGCCTTATTTAAGGTAACAAAGATCCAAAGCAGTTAAAGAGACTCATTCAAAATCAAAATGAGGGCTGGACGTGGTGGCTCACGCCTGTAATCCTAGCCCTCTGGGAGGCCAAGGCGGGTGGATCGCTCGAGGTCAGGAGTTTGAGACCAGCCTGAGTGAGACCTCATCTCTACTAAAAATAGAAATAAAAAAAATTATCTGGACAACTAAAAATATATATAGAAAAAATTAGCCAGGCATGGTGGTGCATGCTTGTAGTCCCAGCTACTTGGGAGGCTGAGGCAGAAGGATTGCTTGAACCCAGGAGTTTGAGGTTGCTGTGAGCTAGGCTGATGCCATGGCACTCACTCTAGCCCGGGCAACAGAGTGAGACTCTGTCTCAAAAAAAAAAAAAAAAAAATCAGAATGAGGACCAGAAGCAACTCTGTGACGCCAGGCACATCAAGCAGATCCTAGTTGCTATCACGTTTCACCTCTTCTTAACCATTTGGCCTGGCTTCTTATCTTGTGCCACCCCCAGCAGGGGGTGTTGTGAGATTAAATGAGGTCATGTGTGTTAGGCTGCCCGCCCCCATTTATCCATAAGCCCAGGCCTTCCTATGTCCTCTCAAAGAGTCTTATTGGTTGTTATAATAGTTCTGCTTTGTAAAGGAAAGAGGTTTGAATCCAAAGTGAAGGGAATATATACATACTTAATTCTGATAATATCAACTTGCACTCCATCACCACAAGAAAAATTCTTCAATGTCTTCTTTTTATAAAATTTGGATAAAATCCAAGCTCCTGCACGAGGAACTCCAGGATCTAGCCTATGTCTCTCTCTCCAAGGGCATTTCTGCTTTTCCACTTCCTGCACAAGCACCGTCTCCAGTCATGCCTTCACTGAATCTCCAGGGGAGATAAGTTCCCACCACAAAACCCATCTTCCAACACTCATCCCGTTTCCCATTGCCTATGAATTTCTGACTTCTCTTACTTTTGTCCCTCAGAGAAGCAATTTTTAAAAATGCTTGCATTCCTCAAGGCAGGGATCCTATCTTATTCACTTCTGTGTCTCCAGGACTTGATATCTAGGTTCTTGAACCAAAGGGGGAGACAATATTAAATCTGTCTTTAAAATTGAGAGCTATAATAATTTAGCAGTTAAAAGCACTGACTCTAACCTTAGATTCCTTAAGTTAAATCTCAGCTCCCCTACTTTCCAGTTTTTGTGACCATGGGCAATTTATAATAATTAAGCTTTTTTTCTTAGTTGCCTCGTATGTAAAATGGGAATCATCATAACACCCACCTTATAGGGCTGTGTTGAGGGTTAATATATTTAAAACAGTTAAAATAATGCCCAACAGATGGTGAGTGCTATTATTACTAATCTATCGCCATTATCATCTAAGCTACTGTAGAATAGGGCAATGTCTCCTTAACATAATTTATTAAACTCTAAATAACTATTACAGAGGAAGGCATTTTTATATTTTATACAGCACAAGAAAACATAAAATCAAATTCTCGTAAGAGAGTCTATTCAACAAATGTTCTGGCTCCCTGCTAGTGTAAAAGACACTAGGTTATGCTCAGGGAGATATAATTAAGAATAAAGCAAGAGGCTAGTCTTCAAGCTCACAATGCACAATTCACAATGTGAAACACAGATACACACACACAATAAGTAGCATTTGCGGAGCTAAATGGAGACCAACCAAATGAAAACAATCGAAAGCTATTTATTCAGAGCCTGTTGTAACAAGGAAATCAGCCACCATCGCTTGAGTTTGGCAGAGACTCAAAGGCAAGCAGAGGAGTGGGAAGTTTCTCAGTGGGAAAAAGGGAATGCTTCAGGTGTGCATGAGGAAGTTGTCGGTAGCTAACTAGAAGCAGGGCATCCTATGTGATTGGTTAGGGATACATATTTGGCTTTCTCTGGCTAGTTGTAAGTTGGAAGTGAGAATAATGGTTAAGGAAGTTGTCAGTTATTAATCAAGTCCTGGACATTTTGGGTTGAACTAGAGGTAGCAGTCTGACTCCTCGGAAGTCTGTCTTACAGATAGCAGGCTGGCTATCTAGAACTACATAAGAGCTTGGTTTCCTGAGCTGGTTGCTGGAGGTTGTGGGCCTCATTTCAAATCCCAGCTCAGCCTTTCAGGAATCAGACATCCTTAGGCAAACTAGTGAAGCTTTCAGTGCCTCCATTTCCTCATCTGCAAAAAGGAATGAATAGCCTTATCAACCTGGGTGTGGGCAAATGTTCTGAGGATTGTCAGGTGAAGCTTCAGTAAGAGAGGAAGTGTTCAGTAAATGCTAACCTTTACTATTCTTTCATCTTCACACCAGCAGACATGGGATGTGGCCCTTCCTAAACTCTCTCCCACTTTCCTCTCCCCTCCCCTACCACCAGAGATTTGGCCATATGCAAAAAAGCTTGCACTGTGGGACTCTATAAGTCATCTGAAATTCAGTACTCAACACACCTGTGCTTAAAGAGTTCTCCTACTGCTTTTGGTAACTCCAGTGTCGGCCTTCTCTTCACGTTCTGTTCCAAGATGCTTCTCTCTTTTCCTCTAATCTCCACATTGTTTACGCATTCTTATGCAGAACGAATGAGCCCCACTCTCTGTCCCCAGGTAATTTATTATTATTTACCAAAATAAAGAAAATCTTTTCCCTAGAGGAACCACCACAAAAATTATAATAGATCTCAAAACATGAAATAGAAATAATGAAATTATTTTTTCTGAACTTAGAGCAGTAACTAAGAAATTAATAACAACATTAGAAATTAACAATAAAACTAGCAATAAGACTTCATGACTTAAAGCTAATTCTTAACCCTTAAGACATATTGGTGACAGAAGTTACCATGGACATGGCTGAAGAGCTAGAAAAAACATCTGATAAAACATTACCTAACAGAACTCTAGAATTCAACTAAACCAATTCCTGAAGGTAGAGAAATACATTAAATATTTGACCACAGAGTTTAGAAGAACACACCAAAAAATAACAAGGGATAAGAGAAGGAAGAAATTAACTTACAGAGAAAAATATAAAATGAATGAATTAGAAAACTGAAAATAGTAGAAATATTACACAAACCCAAGAGCTATATTTTAAAGTGAACAAAACAAAATTAAAACAACATAAATACACACAAACTTATATATTAAGGAAAAAAGAAAGTATGTAAAAATATTGGAGATAAAAATGGAAAAATAACTATAAATATGGGGATTATAGAATAATTATAGAAGCATATGTTTGCATCTATGCTAATATAAATTCAAAGACCTGAATGAACAGATGAATTTTTCAGAAAACATACATTCCCCCCAAATTGAACTCATCCAAAAAATTAAAAATTGAAACTTATGAATTATTATAAAGGAAATTATAAAACATTATTAAAGGAAAATCTCAAGAAAAAAGTATGTATCAAGTCCAGTTTCAAAGGTAAATTTTCTTAACTGCAAGGAGCAAATAGCTCCTAATTCTATTTAAACAATTTAAGGGAATAGAAAGATAAATTTCCTCGTTACTAGGTTAATACAATAAAACCTGATAGAAAGTAGCACAGAAAATAAAACACTATAGAGTTACCTTTCTGTTAATATTAACACAAAAGCCCAAGTATTAGTAAGTAAAATCTAGCAGAATATTAAGAAAATTACTCTTGCCTGATTGGTGCTCATCTCAGAAATGAAATGATCAAAAATATATTGCTTAAATTTATAAAATTAATAGGTCAAGAAAAAAATTAATGTTCATTCTTGTAGATAATGAGAATCATTCATTCGTAAGAAACACTCTTGATAAAATAGGAAAAGATGAAAATATACTTCACATACTAAATATTTATACCCTACACAAAAAGGTGTAGGCTTCTTTTTTTTTTTTTTTTTTTTTTTGAGACAGGATCTCACTATGTTGCCCAGACTGGAATGCAGTGGTGTGATCACAGCTCACTACAACCTCCAACTCCCGGTCTCAAGTGATCCTCCTGGCTTAGCCTTCTGAGTCCCTAGGACTACAGGTGTGCATCACCACACCTGGATAATTTTTTTATTTTTTGTAGAGATGAGGTCTTGTGTTGCTCAGACTGGACTCGAACTCTTGGCCTCAAACAATCCTCCCACCTTGGCCTCCCAAAGTGCTGAGATTACAGGAGTGAACCACCACACTCGGCCCATTTTATGTATCACTAGAATCATTCACATTAAAATCAAGAAAAATGGAAGAACGCCAGAATGCAGACTCCAGAAGGGTAGGGAGTGATGAATCTTAGGGCCTAGAACACAGTAGGACTGAAGAATGATGCTTACCATCACTACAGTAATTTTTAAGAGTTAAATGATCACAAATTAATGAGCAAAAAAATTCCTTTATGATAAAACAACCAGTTATTAATTTGAACCAAATGGAATTTGTCAAAATTTCTTCATTCTGTACCCTACAATTTCATGATTTCTACTTAATAAAAAATAAAATGGAAGAAAAGATCCAAGAACAAAGCTAAAATATCTTGATGTAATATACAGAACATTTAAGAAACATAAAATTTTACTGAGAAATACTTTTAAAAGAAATACAGGCAAAGTTGTATTCTAAGTTCAGAAAACTCAATACTATAAAGATGTCAAGTATCTCTTAATATACTAATAAAAATACATAATTCTAACATTTTACAAAGCATATATTGGATATTTATATGGTTCCTTTTATTTTTCCTCTTTTTTAATTAGACAGGTTTGTTCTGAAGTTCACATAGAAAAGTAAATATGTGAATATAGCCAAACATATCTGAAAAAGAAAAAAAATTAAGATTACTTACCTACTCAGATATGACAACTTTAAGACTACAAAAATAGATGCTTCAAACAAAAGAATGATTAAACAGACAGCACAATAGAAGAGACTAAAAAGTACATCAAAAAATACATCAAAGTAACTATGCAAATGCAATGTTCTGTATATATTCAAATCAGTGGATAAAAGGTAAATGATTTGGTACATCATGTAGCAATAACAGTCCGACAGTATGGAAATAATAATACTAGGTGATTACTTCAACCTGAATTTCAAATAAGTCCCAAACAGGTCAAAGTCTTAATCATAAAGACTAAAATTTAAAAAATAATAAAAGAATATTAGAATAATTTTGTTTTTATTTTAGAAAAGCAAGACACAAATTAAGAAAAGCATAAAGTAAAGGTTGATAATCAACTACACACAATAGACTCTCCAGTACAATGTCGAATGAAAGTAGTGAGAGTAGATATTCTTATCTTGCTATTGATATTAATGGGAGAATTTTCAGTCTTTCACCATTAGGTATAATATAATAGTACTGGGGGGTTTTTTGTAGATGCTCTTTATCGGGCTAAGGAACTTTTCTTCTATTCCAAGTCTGTCGAGTGTTTTTATAATGAAAGGGTGTTGGCTTTGTTCACATAATTTCTCTATGACTATTGAGATTATCCAATGTCTTTTGTCCTGTATTCTGTTGATATGCTGTATTATGTTGATATTCAGACATTAAACCAACCTTGTATTCTTGAGCAACAACCCACTTGTTTATAGTATATAATTCCTTTTAATTGGTGCCAGATGGATTTGATGGATTTTGCTATTATGGATGTTTCATACAAATGGAATCACATTTATATAAATGGTTACAAAATATTTTTTGACTGACTTTTCACTTAGCATAATGTTATCAAGTTTTATCCATATTATATTTGGTTCGCTAGTATTTTATTGAGGATTTTTGCAACTATAATCACAAGAAATACTTGTCTGTTTTTTTTCTTGTGATGTCTTTGTCTGGTTCTGATATTAGGGTAATATTGACTTCACGGATTGAATTGGGAAGTTTTCCCTCCACTTCTCTATTGTGGGAAGAATTTGTAAAGAATTGCTGTTAATTATTCTATAAGTGTTTGTTAAAATTTACCAGTGAACCATCTTGGTTTGGGTTTTTCTTTGGGGGAAGCTTTTAAGTTATTAATTCAATCTCTTTACTGGTTATTGGTCTATTCTAATTTTCTGTTTCTTCTTGAATCAGTTTTGGTAATTTGTGTCTCTTTAGTTATTTGTTCATTTCATCTAAGATATCTAATTTTGTATCAGACAGTTGTTCATAGCATTATTTTATATTTTTTTTTATTTCTGGAAGTTATGGTAGTAGCTTCGGTAGTAACAAGTAGTAATGTTCCTGCTAAAGATTAAAACATTTTTAGCACACAATGTTGACATTAATGTAGAGACAGTCTTGCATATGATGTGGTGGGGATTATGAATTATAAATTGATGAAATCTTTTCCAAGGACACTTTAACAGTCAGAAACAACAGAACATGGGGACAACTTAGATGTGGGTAGTAAGATGGTATTAATGACAGTCTGGAGATTTTTAGCTTGAGTGATAAGGATATTGCCCTTGCATACACAAACAGAGGAAAATAAGAACAAAATCAGTTTAACATGAAAGTAATAAATGTAATTATCAATTGTTATGATTGATGGTTAGATGAGTTGTAGAGGTGGAAATGTAATCAGCCAGCCAGACATTCCATTTAGAAAAGAATAATTTGAAGGTCTGTGTTGAAACAATAGCTTCTTGAACCTACAAGATCAGATGTTTTTGTTTTGAGAACAGAGTATAAGAGCCAGGAGAACAAAAGAATATGGCATAACCTTGAGGCACACCTACCATTAGAGAGGAGAAAAAGAGAAAGAAATAATCAGAAGCTGAGTATGAACATTCACAGGGATAGAGGGAGAATTAAGAATGACATTACAAAAACCAGGCAGGAAGAAACTAAAGGAGAAAAGCAATAAGAGTGTCAACTCTGCTATGAGATCAAGTAGGGTAATGAAGGGGGAAGAGACTACTGAGTCCAACAAATAGTATGTCAAGTTTGGCTTTTGAAGGACTAGTTGGTCTATCAGAAATCCATTAGAATTTTTTTCCTCAAAGTTGCCTATTCAAATTGCATTAGTTACTAAAATTGACTTAGCAGAAATATGTTCAAGCACTTGATTATACAATTCTTTTGAGTCCCAACATATAATCATTCTTAGATCTCCTCAATATAATTTCCATTAACTGTATTTTTGTGCTGAAACAGAAATTCAGTATTTTTGCAGTAGATCAAGGAAATTGTTGATATGCCTTGCCAAATATTTATATCTCGTTTTATATGTTAGCTAACTGCTACCAGAAAATAGAAAACCAAATGGATCCCTAAAACCAAGACAAAACGTTTCTGACTGAAAGGTAATACTGGGGGCTAAAATTTATCTTGGCATAAATTTTATCCTGTGAGAAGAGAGTGCTAAAATCAGACTCCTCCTCTCCTGTGAAAACATTGAAAAAGCTACATTATCCCCTGAATAGTAACTGTCTGGATGCCTGACCAGAATGTATTCCATCTGGTCCTTGGTTTAGGCAAGTAGAGACGCAATGTAAGTTGTAGCAAATTAGGAACAGTAAGCCACATAAAAATGTCATTTTGAAACTGTTAGGACATTCTCAGAAAACTGTGACTCGGTGAAATACGATGTGGATGCAGTCCGCCCGGGGGGCTCAGGGAGCCCTGGCTTCCTGCTCGGGAGGCCACACGCCCAGGGGAGTCCCGCTGCCCTGGCTCCTCCTGTCCCCGGGCGGAGGGTCACCCACCAGGAAGCCATCTGTCCCGGGCAGACCGGAACACCTGAGGCGGCCAGGCAAGGCCGGTGCGCAGCCCTCCCCCTGAGCAGGGCTTCCCTGTATTCCTGAAATGCAGTCCTGCTGGTAGTTCCGCAGGGCTAGAGATACCGCCAGTGGCACTGGCCTTTGGAACTTAATGGGACCTTGAAAAGTCTCAGCTGTAAAACAAATTGTGTGAGTAAGGAAGTTTTTTCACATTCCACTGAAAGCTTAAAACATATACCAGAAAAAGAATTGATTTCCTTTGCTGCAAATAAATGAGAACTTTCCTGTTTCGTGATATCTTCATCGGCATTAGCTATGTTTTCTATTCTCCCCCGAGGTTAATCTGCAGGTAAATGACAGTAACCATTGCTCAGATTTCAGTCTGACTTCTCTAAATTTTAGAAATCAGTGCTGTAGGGATGAAAGGCTGAACAAGTCTTTGTTTGTTTACCTACCCAGGCATTGCTTCTTATAATAAAACAGGTGAAAAAATAGAAACACACTGAAAACCTCACGATAAGCTCCTCCTTCCAACCGCTCCCAGACTCAGAGAATCAGGATCTGTCACAAGATGAAAACTGGGTTTACCCACAGGTTTTTAACACATTGACTACCATGTGAGTTGTATTTAACTCGCTTTAGTTTTGAGCCCGGGGCCTCGTAAAGCATATGTAACTCACATGTCTCTTCATCTTGGGGCCCACAAGAGCTATTTTCAAGTTGCATATAACTCATGCACAGAAAATAAAAAATAACAAATTTTTCATTAAATTAGAAAGGACTATTTTGTCTTCAAAGTTTTTATTTTATTTTCATAATATAGCACTGTGGCCCCAAGGAAATTTTTTTTTCTAGTGTGGCAGTCAAAGTGTTAAAAATCAGAATCATAACAAGGGATTTGTTCAATGTTTCCTTTTATGAAGTGTTAATAATTAACAGAAGACTAAATTAAGACTTTCCTGATAACCACACCACAAAGCGATCAACCCCACTGTCTCACCCATCACTCTTTCCTTAACTCCTGACAAAGGCACCCTGCAACTGTGGCCGAGAGCTACAGGAGTCTTTTGATAGACAATAAATAAATAACTATATAATGATACACTGTGCCCAAGATTTTTCTCAATTAAATGAGCATGGTTACTGCCTTTCCAAAGTTTATAGCTAGTTATATACAGAGAAAAAAGTGAAATCTAGACAGAAGATGTGACTCTGTTCATTGAAAAGTGTGTCTAGGGCCAAGCGCCGTGGCTCACGCCTGTAATCCTGGCACTCTGGAAGGCCAAGGTGGGAGGATCGCTTGAGCTTAGAAGTTCAAGCCTAGCCTGAGCAAGAGCGAGACCCCGTCTCTACTAAAAGTAGAAAAATTAGCCGGGCATGGTGGCGTGTGCCTGTAGTCCCAGCTACTCGGGAGGCTGAGGCAGGAGGATCGCCTGAGCCCAGGAGATTGAGGTTTCTGTGAGCTACAGTGAAGCCACTGCACTCTAGCCAGGACAACAGAGTGAAACTCTATCTCAATAAACAAACAAACAAACAAACAAGCAAAAAAACATGTCCAGACTTCCACTTGCCAAATCTGAGTCAATTTGAGCATCACAATGAATAATGAGTATGGGCTATAACCTATGGTGTAGAATAAGAATAATCAAGTCTATACTGATGTAAATATTTAGATAGATAGATAGATAAATGAATATATATTAATAGACAGATAAGTGACTGATGAGGGAGAAGAAAAATCTCTTTTTTAAAGTAGAATGACAACCAATAATAGGGAGGGCATGATATGCACTTAGTAAATCATTATTTTGCAGTCATCTTAGTAATAATTGAGTCAAGCAATAGTTATCAATGGGTGCTAAAATTAGTGAGTAAAAAATTAATGAATAATAAAACTTTTACCCTCAAATTGTATCCCTCCAAATTACTTATTAATTACATTGTTTAAATTTACAGTGGAAAGCTTGGCAGACACTAGCTTAACCACATAACCAAAATCAACATCACCAGTAATGAGGCAACCAGACATCTTGTGCTACTTGGTCATAATGCATAGAAAAGATCCAGCATCCTTTCTTATTCTTTCCAGAAATACACGATTATAAGGACAATTATGAAGAAACATCAGGAAAATTGAAACTTAGGGGAATTGCATGAAATAAAATGGCCTATACTCTTCCAAATATCAAGTTCAAAGAGAACCAACAACAAAAGAAAAAAGTACAAAACTATTTCAGAGTATTTCAGAGTAAAGGAACAAGACAGCTAAATGTAACATGTGATCTTCGATTGTCTCTAGGCTGAGAAAACAATAGCTTAAAAGACATTATTAGTATTACTCTTTGAATATGGACTATGAATTAGGTAATACCATTGTATGGATGGGAAATTTGCACTGTGGTTAGAACTATACCCTAAAGTATTTGTAAGTAAAAAGACTGCAACTTTTCTCGGTTTTGTGGCCTGTGCCCAACTTTAGCTGTTATTCTGGTTTTCTGAAATTTAGCAACTCTTTTTATGCAGTTTATGAATCTACATTTTTTAGTTGAATTTATAGATTCTAGGAAGGAAATAATTGGAGAATGATAGAAAATGAATAAATAAAAGGGAATTGACCTGTGTGCCTGAATATTATTTTATTTAAAATTTATTTCTAAATAAATCCCAAATCTGGTACCATAATTATTGGATATGTTGAAATGTTTGGCTCCATAAAGAAAATGTAAGAGTGTGGGTGGTCATAGTCAGATTATTAACTTTTTACTTAATCATATTATTGGATAATGTATCAATAAATAGTATTGGTACCACTTAAAGAGAAGAAAATAAGTCTTTCCTTTCTCTCTTTCAAAAGTATGTAGGAATCAATAGATGGAGATCTTGTCTGTGAATATCTATCCAAAGAATTCTGTATCTCCTCTATGTCTTTCTCTGGGGCTCCACCTCCAGGCCACGGCCAGGAAGCTTAACGAGCTCTTTTCTTTATCTCTGAAAAAATTCCTCAAAGTTGCTCAAGGGACAATATTGCCATAAGAAATTTAATGGGAAATTTCCTGCGTTCTGAGACTTTGAATCTGGGACTTAACTCTAAAAAAAAGTTAGAAAACCGTTTCTACAGTTATAAAATGCTCATTGCTACAGATTTATATTGTTTTCATTTGGTGGTCCCAGACAAATCCTAATTTAATTCTCATAGCTTATTTGGTAAAGGGAGAATATATTGACTATAGTTAGTACCCCGTTTTACAAAATGCAAGGTTAATTCTTTGAGCATTTTCATGACCCTTCAGTCCCTGATCTTAGAGCAAGAAAATTTCAAAGTAACTTTAAATCTCCCAACTTCGGGCCGGGCGCGGTGGCTCACGCCTGTAATCCTAGCACTCTGGGAGGCCGAGGCGGGTGGATTGCTCGAGGTCAGGAGTTCAAGACCAGCCTGAGGAAGAGTGAGACTCCGTCTCTACCAAAAATAGAAAGAAATGATTTGGACAGCTAAAAATCTATATAGAAAAAAAAAAAAAATTAGCTGGGCATGGTGGCGCATGCCTGTAGTCCCAGCTACTGGGGAGGCTGAGGCAGGAGGATCGCTTAAGCCCAGGAGTCTGAGGTTGCTGTGAGCTAGGCTGACGCCACGGCACTCACTCTAGCCCGGGCGACAGTGAGACTCTGTCTCAAAAAAAAAAAAAAAAATCTCCCAACTTCTAAAGCCTAGCAGTAACCTGAAAGTTGAACTGTTTCCTTGCACATCAGCTTTATAGCCTTTTCACAGTACAGATTGTGAGGAGAAAAAGACAGAGAGCTAGGTATTATTCCTTGGAAACATAAAAACTGAAGAGTATCTGGATGTTTTTACTTATATTTTTTTCTAAAAAAACATCAGCAAATGAAAGAAGTGAAACTAAAGATGGAAAAGACACTCTTCCTGCATTGGCATTAATGCTGTAAGTTATCATATTCTTCCAAAGGACGAAGAATGCTCATAGAATATACTCTCCTCTTAGACGATTTTAGAGTACCATGCTCCTCTACTACTCAGCATTTAACACAGTCCTTATTTTACATTGATTTGTAAAATAAATTATTCATTTAATATCTATTCCTTTGCTAAATGTAAGAACCACGAGGACAGAAACCATGTCTATTTTGCTCCCACCATGTCCTTAGCACCTAGTTTAGTGCCTGGCACATACAAGTCACTCATTAAACATGTATTAGGGAAAGAAAGAGAAAGAGTGGGAAGGAAGGAAGGAAGGAAGGAAGGAAGGAAGGAAGGAAGGAAGGAAGGAAGGAAGGAAGGAATGAAGGAAGGAATGAATTAACTGAGAACAGACAAAAAAAAGAAAAAAGCAGACTGCAATGCAGGAAGACAATGCATTTATTGGGGTCTTAGGAATTGCAGTTCAGGAGACACAGATCCAGCTAGAAGCCAAATTATGTTCCAAAGAAAGGGAGGGAAGTAGATATTTTTAAAAGGAAGCTGAGGGTGATTACACAAGTTGTTCTGAGAGAATTCTCATTGATGGAGGTGGTTGGCCTAGTACGTGAGTCCATCGCTCATTGGTTGTTGCTGTCCAAGAGTCATAGGGCTGGTGAAATTTGACTGTTTCCACTATGTTATTATAGTCATTGTAGTTTGGCCTTGTTCAAAGGTTCATGTCATATTCCTGTTTTTTGTTTTGTTTTGTTTTGTTTTTCTTCAAGGTAGTCCTTCTTAGAATGCCTTCCTGACTCCATTTTAGAGCTCTGAGCCAGAGTGATGACATTTTGTATATCACATTTCAAAAAAAAAAAAAAGAAAGAAAGGAAGGAAGGAAAGAAAGAAGGAAGATAAAGAGTGAAGAAAGTTGAGGATGACCCTTAAGTTGCTGGACAGAGAAACTGTTTTGGTGACCCTGGAAAACCAGAAGTGACCTTGTAGAGCCGGGGAGAATCTGGGAGCTTGAGCAGGTATTCTGAGGGCAGATCATGTGTGTAGCTCTGCACACTCTGAGTCTGAGATCCGTGCAGCAGCCACGCAGAGGTGTCCAGCTGGGGGTCATCATGCTGGCCTGTCATCCAGGAGAGATACGACTGAAGGCACCTACTTAGGAGTGGTTGGCAAATATGCGACACTTGAGAGTGAATGAAATCACTTATTGAGTGAGCATAGAATGCGAAGAGAACTTATAATAAAGCCTGGGCAGAAGGATGAGTGGTCAGGTCAGCAATGGCTGGGAAGATGAAGCCGATGAAGTAGCAAAAACTGAGAAGAGTGTGGTGTCAGAGAAATCAAGAAAGAACACTATTTCCAGGAGGGTGCTGACTACTGTGAGGCATGCTTTTAAGGAGTTTTTAAAAAAGGAGAGGTATTAAAGGGGTCCCTTGAATTTAGTTTTATGGACGCCCGTGATGTACTTGCAAAGGGCATTTTTAGCAGTTGGTGAATATGTGCTGGGGGTGGCTCAAGCCAGATGGGAGTGAGTTGAGGAGTGAATATGAGGTGATAAAATGTATACAAGGAGTATCAATAAATTATTTTGAGCAGTTTAGTGCTAATGGAAAAGACAGAGTTAGGGAAATGGCTGGAGGCAAATGTAGCCTTGATGGCTTTTCAGTATTTAAGTAGGAGGAGTCGTAAGCACCTTGAAATATGCATGAGAATAATCCAACAAGGAAGGAGAGGTTGCAAATACAAGATAGGAGAAGTAAGCAAGTATAACTTTTTTAATAAGATGAGAGGGAAGAAGATACCAAGAAAAGATGTTAAAATAGGTCTTAAAAACAGGAAGAGGGACAGCACCTCTACTGTAGCGAGAGGAAAAGCATGAGAACAGGAGGATTCTCTGGCAATGTAATACTCTAGGAATACAAATTGCCCAGTGATGTCTATTTGCTTCTACGTGAAGTGTCTGGCACAAGGAGTTTGACTCTATAAACAACTCTCTCAATAAAGGTTGCCTTTACCTAAGAAGACATTTTAGGTAAGGCATTTTAGGAAGACACTTAGATTTTTAGGTATTGAGAACAGAGAGAGTGCACAGAGGTGAGTTTGAGTAAATAGTCCCTTCCTTAAGGACACAGAGTTGAGAGAACAGGAAAGGTGGTCACACAATCCTATCACAGAGTAAAGATACTTGCTACTTTGGCAACTGTGTGAGTTTTTAACGTTTGATCTGCTCCAGGCTAATACACTCTACAACCAAGTCCACGTACTGACTTACACAGAGTTACTAAGGAAATCTCCCATTTGGCTGAGAAGAATATGGGGTAAACAGGCTTGTATGATTCCCAAGGAAAACCAACCCATACTTATGATCAACCAGATTCTCTGAGAAACTCTGGAATTCAACCTGTGGAGTCTTATACATCTTTATCAAATTTATTTTTAGATATTTAATTTTTAAAATTATATTCCAAACTGCATTGTTTTTCCATTTTAATTTTCAATATATCATTACTAGGAGATACACACACACACACACACACACACACACACACACCCGCACACACACACACACACACACACACACACACACACACACACGCTCCTTGTGTCAAAAGGAATTATTGCCTTTCATTTGTTTTTGGTTAGTCTGTTACTATTTTGTTAAGAATTTTGTCTCTATTCAGGAGAGATACTGGTCTTTAATTTTCTTTCCTTTAATATTTGTGCTAGATTTTGGAATAGAAATTTATACATTCTCCTCTGACTTTCTACATCCTAACCAGAAACTGAAGTCAACTTTCACTGTGGTTTTTAGATTACAATTCCATGTTTCTGAAAGAGTTTGGTAATTTTGCTCCATAAATGTTTTATAGAAATACCTAGTGAAGCCATCTAGGCCTAAGGTATTCTTTGTAGAAATATTCTTTATTAGAAATAAAGTTTCTTTAATAGATATAGGTTATTTAGATTTTCTATTTCATCTTGTGTCAGTTAAAGTCCTTTATAATATTTTCTTACTATCCTTTACATTTTTGTACAGTTTGAAGTGATGTCACACCATTTTCACTTCTGAATGGTTAGTTTTGCTTGTAATTTATTAAGCTGCTAAATCTTTCAAAGAACCAACTTTTGACTTTGTTGTCTTTCTCATTTGTCCTTTTCTATTGCTTCCTACTCTGATTTATATTATTTCCTTTTTTCACTCTACTTTGTGTTTGTTCTTCTTTTTCTGACCTTTCTAGATGGAAGCTTAAACCATCAATTTTAAACTTTATACATTTCTAATATAGGTGTTGAAAGATAAGAAAAAATTAACTCTAGGGACTTCTGGTTTCCTGTCTGATATGTTAGGAGCTTAGAAATCATCACCCTGGCCTAACAACAAGTAAAAAGCTGAACAAACTGAAAAACCAGCAACTCCTCTTAGATCCATCAGAGAAGTAACATCACAAGGCAAACTGCTGTCCTAAAAATTGAAGAGACAGACAGGTGGATATAGAGAATCACAATGTCCCAGAGCAGAAATCTTCATGGAAACCAGTACCAGGGCTAGAAAATCTGAACAGTAATTGATGAATCACTGGAGACTCAGTGCGAACAAGTCTGAGTATCAAAACCTCCAAGGGAACCCATTCACGGGAAGGCCACCACACCTTTAGGAGTTTTACCTCCACGAGCTCTACTAGGTCCCTACAGTGAACACTGGAGAAAAATACTAACATACTTCCAATAGGAAGGGGAAAAAAAGAACAATTTTGAAATGTGCCAGAGCATTCTGTTCTTAACAAGTTCTATCCTCAAGAGAAACCATTTTATTGGAGCCTAACTTGCTGGGGTTTTATCAAAGCCTAGTCTACCTGAGCTAAGGGGACTATTCAAGGCCAGCCAATTCTAACCCTCCAATTGGAGCAAGGAAAACACACAACTTCAGCCCACTCCAGCCATCCTGCACCACCTAAACTGAGAAGCTCTGGTGAGATTCACAGCCCAGGAACACAGGCTCGCCAAAAGACTGAGACCTAAGCATAGAACTATAGTGCCCTCCCCCAGTGCACACACCTTACGTCTACATTACTAGAGACCTACTCACTATAGTTCACTTTACCTAGTAGATCATGTCCACCTTTCAACAAAAAATCAGATGGGATTTTTCTTAAAACTATGATAAATATACTAAGAGATTTAATAGAAAAAGTAGACAACATGCAAGAACACATAATGTAAGCAAGGAGATGGAAATTCTAATAGAGAATCAAAAAGAAATACCAGAGATCAAGAGCACTGTAGCAGAAACAAAGAATGCCTTTGATAAGCTCCTTACTAGACTGGTCATGGCTGAGGAAACAATCTTTGACCTTGAGAATAGGACAAGAAAAACTTTAAAACCAAAAAGCAAAGAGAAAAAAGAATGAAAAACATCAGAACAGAATGTCCAAGAATTGTGGGAAACTACAAAAAGTATAGCATACTTGTAATAAGACAACTAGAAGGAAAAGAAAGAGAAAAAGGAACAAAAACAATATTTGAAGAAATAAGGACAGAGAATTTCCCCCATACTAATGTCAGACATCAACCAGAGATCCAGAAAGTTTATGAAACACCAAATAGGAAATATGCCAAAAAAACTACACCTAGGCATATCATTCAAACTTTAGAAAATCAAAGATAAAAAAAAATCCTGAATGAAGCCAGAGGAAAAGACATCTCGCCTGTAGAAGAGCAAAGATAAGAATTACATTCAACTTCTTCACATAAACTATGCAAGCAGGAAGAAAAGGGAGTGAAATATTTAAAGAACTGAGAGAAAAAAATACCCCACCAACCTAAAATTCTGTGCCTTGTGAAATTATCCTTCAAAAGTGAAGGAGAAATAAAGACTTACCCAGCAAAACAAATTGAAAGAATTTGTTTCCCGGAGAACTGCCTTGTAAGAAATGTTAAAAGAAGTTCTTCAGAGTGAAGGAGAATGACACAGATAAGAAACCCAGATCTACATAAAGAAAGGAAGAGCATCATAACAGAAAGAATAAGTGAAGGTAATAAAAACCATTATTTTGCTTGTTCTTAATTTATCTAACAGATAACAGTTTGTTCAAAATAATAGCTACAATATATTTGATTATATATGATTATATATGCTAATATATAAGTAAAATAAATAGCAATAATGACACAGGGGATGGGATGAAGGAATTAGGGATATTTTGTTATGTTACTTGCACTGTTGATGAAGCAGCAGTTTTATGTGGGAGTGGACTAAGATTAGTCGTAAATGTATACTGCAAATTCTGGGGCAGTCACTTTAAAAAGCTAAAAAAAAGGAAATGTAATTGATATGCTAAGAAACGAGAGAAAATGGAATCTATAATATGCTCAATTAAAACCACAAAAGACAGAAAAGTGTAAAACAAACAGGAACAAAAACAAGGACAAGAAATAGAAAACAGTAACAAATATGGCAGATATCAGTCCAAGTATGGAAATAATCCTCTTAAATGCCAATGGTCTAAATTTACCAATTAAAAGACAGATTGTCAAAATGGATCACAGAATAAGACTCAACTAGATGTTGTCTACAAGAAACTCACTTTAAATGTAAAGGCACATATGGATTAAAAATAAAGGGATGGAGAAAGATATACCATGTTAACAGTAATCAAAAGAAAATGAGAGTAGCTGTGTTAATATCAGACAGAGCAGATTTCAGAGCAAGGAAACTTATAAGAAATAAAAGGGGGTCAATACTCTAAGAAGACATAATAATTTTTCACGTGTTTGTGTCTAATAATGGAGCATCAAAACACATGAGGCAAAAGTGATAAAACTGCAAGGAAAAATAAATGAATTCACTATCATGGTTGGAGACTTTAATGCCCCACTGTCAGAAATAGACAGATCTAGCAGGCAAAAAATCATTGAGGACATAGTTGAACACAATAAAATCATTAATTAACTGGATATAATTGACATCTATAGAAAACTTCCTCAAACAACAGCAGATTACACATTCTTTCCAAGCTAACACCAAGATAGACCACAATCCAGGCCAGAAGACACATCTTTTGAAAAATTAAAACAATGGAAATCATATAAGTTCTGCCCTTAGCCCGTAATGGATTTCAGCTAGAAATCAGTAACATAAAGATATCTGGAAAATCCAAAATACTTGTCAATTAATACTTATATACACTTCTAAATAACACACAGATCGAAGAAGAAATAACAAGAAAAATTAAAAGTATTTGAACCGAGCAAAAATGTAGATACAACTTATCAAAATTTGTGTGATACAGCAGAAGCAGAGCTTAGAAAGAAATTTATAGCATTGAATTTACATAGTAGAAAAGAAGAAAGATCTAAAATAAATAACCTAAGAACTAGGAAACTAGAAAAAGAAGAGAAAATTAAATCTGAAGTAAGTAGAAGGAAATAAATGAAAAATAGGGCAGAAATCAATAAAATTAAAAAGAAGAAATCTATAGAGAAAATCACCAAAAGCAAAAGCTGATTCTTTGAAGAAAATCAGTACAATTGATAAGCTTCTGATAAGGCTAAGCAAAAATAGAGAAGATACAAATTATTACCAAAAAATGAAAAAATGACATCACTATAGATCCCATGGACCTTAAAAAGATAATAAAGGAATATCATGAACAACCTTATGCCCACAAATTTGATGACCTAGATAAAATAGACCAATTCCCTGAGAGACAGAATCTACCAAAACTCACATAAGAAAAAATACACAATGTGAATAGGCCTATATTTATTAAAGAAATAAATCAATAATAAATAACCTTCCAAAACAGAAAGCACCAGCCCCAGATAGGTTCACTAGTAAATTCTGCCAAACATTTAAGGAAGAAATTATACCAATTCTCTACTATCTCTTTCAGAAGATAAAGCAGAGGAAATTATAAGAAAACTACAGACCAATTTCTGTCATGACAATAGATGCAAAAATCCTCAACAAAATATTAGCAAATCAAATTTAATAATATATAAAAGAATTATACACCACAACCAAGTGGATTTTATCCCAGGTATGGAAGACTTTTTCAACAATCAAAAATCAATGTCATCCATCACATCAACAGGCTAAAGAAGAAAAATCACATTATCTTATCAATATATGTAGAAAAAACATTTGACAAAATCCAACACCTACTCATGACAAAAACTCTCAGCAAAATAGGAATAGAAGGGAACTTTCTCAACTTCTTAAAGAACATCTATAAAATCCCCACAGCTAATATCATAGTGGTGAGAAACTCAAAGTTTTCCCACTAAGATCAGGAACAAGGCAAGGATGTCCCCTCACACCACTGCTTTTTAACATTGTACTAGAAGTTCTAGCTAATGTAATAAGACAAGAAAAGGAAATACAAGGTATACAGTTTAAGAAGAAAAAATAAGACTGTCTTTGTTCACAGAGGAGAGGATTGTTTATGTAGAAAATCTGAAAGAATCAACAACAAAAAAAGAAACTCCTGAAAATAATAAGCAATTATAGAAAGGTTGCAGGATGCAGGGCAAGCATATAAAAGTCAATTGCTTTTCTACATACTAATAATGAACAAATGAAATTTGAAATTAAAAATGTACTACCATTTACATTAGCACCCCCAAAAGTGAGGTACTTAGGTATAAATCTGACAAGATGTATACAAGAAATAAAGAAAATTATAAAACTCAGATGAAAGCTATCAAAGAAGAACTAAATAAATGGAGAAATATTTCATGTTCATTGATAGGAAAACTAAATGTTGTCAAGATATCAGTTCTTCCCAAATTGATCCATAGATTCAACAAAATCCCAATCAAAATCACAGCAAGTTCTTTTGCAGATATGGACCAAATTATTCTAAAGTTTACATGAGGAGACAAAAAAACCAAGAATAGATAACTCTTTTTAAGGAGAAGATTAAATCAGAAAATTGACATACCTGACTTCAAGGCTTACTATAAAGCTACAGTAATCAAGACAGTGTGCTATTGGTGAAAGAACAGAAAATTGACCAATGGAACAGAACAGAGAGCCCAGAAATAGGCCCATATAAATGTAATTAACTAATCTTTGATAAATAAGCAAAGGCAATACAATGGACCAAAGATTGCCTTTTCAACAAATGGTGCTGGAACAATAGGACATACACATGGAAAAAAAAAAATGAATCTAGACACAGACTTTACACCTTTCACATTTTTTTTTAACAATTCTGACAATCTAACTTTTTGTTGGAATATTTAGTCCATTTACATTTAATATAATTATATTACAGTTGTGTTTAGACCTATTATCTTAATATTTGTTTTCTCATTTTCCCATGTAATTTTGTTTTGATTTGAAGGTATAAAATCGGAAGAGAACCTCACTGCTTCATATGTTTTGTGATTTTTTTTTTTTAAACACAGAGCATACTTAATTTTTTATTTTGAAATTCCCTATTCCCTCTATACAAGAACCTTTACTGAAACACTTTCCAGAAAGGCAGCAGTGAATTTTCAGAACATTTTACATTTTTTTCCCCTCAGCAAGAAGATAAATTACAGTGTAAATTATGTTGTTCTGCTGTCATCTTTGGCTGGGGTTAGACCCAGAAGTTGTTGCCTAGGAAACCATTATAGCGAAATGTTGCTAGTGCTCCTCAGGCCTTTAAACTACAAACTCAGAAAGGAATGTTTGCATTTAACCTCTTTAAGGTACCACCAGGGGGATATGACAGCATTAGCTTCCATAAACTTTTATAGACAAATGGAAAAAAATCTATAAAATTAGCTATTAATATTACACAGCAATACACACTTTTTATACTCTACACAAAACCAAAATTCTTGGTCTTAATGGCGAGTAGCAATTTCTGTTTGAGAATCTGTTTAGAGGAATAGAGTGGGGATGTAAAGTTGAGAAATGCAAGTATTTGCAGTAGGAAGATGTTGGTCATCTGGTGGTCTTATTGTAATTGAGGGCATAGGCTGAAATCCTTCTTCACTGGCTGGTAATGATGGGCTTGATGTCCAAAAGTAAACAAGATCTTGTCATTCTGTCATGCTCATCTTCTCTACTATTGACCAGAACCAGCGTTTGAACTGCAAGAGCTTCTCAGCATTTTCTCCTGATTCATCATTGAAAGAGGTAAAACTGATCAGCATTTGCACATTAACTTCACCACAGCCATTTACCAAAAGCCTAAAACCTTCTTCTGTTAAATCTTCTAATGAATTTTTTGGAAGCACATCTAGTAGACCTTGCCTCATTGCATGTAATGGCTGTTCTGCAACCACTAACATTCTGTGTTCTGCATATTTTCGCAGATACTCATATACATTCTGGGGAGCGATAGAAACTGAAATAATATCTACCCCCCCAACACACCAAAAGGTATATCTTTGTCACTACTGGGTGAACTCAGTTAATCTACTATGTAGTTGTGCAAGACCTAGGCTTTGTTATACCTTTTATTAGATTCAGTTTGCCACTAGCTTCAGATGTTTTTAGGGTAGGGTCAGGAATTTCTCTTTATCAGAGTTTAGGATGGAAGCACCAGCAAGATTCCAGATTGAAATTTTCTTGACTTCAACATTCTTCTGTAACTTTCTGCATCCTAACTAGAAGTAGACTTTGCCTTCCATTATGATTTTTAAATTATAATTCAAAGTTTAAAAATCAAGAAGCCAAGATGAGTATCTTTTTATATATTTTTTGGTCAATCACATTTTCCATTCTAGCAATTTTTTTTCATATCTCTTGTCCATTTTTCTATTTTTTTTACTTTTTAAAAATATTTTTGTTTAGCAGTTTTTAATTCTTTTTTATCATAATTGGTTTTGGGTATCCAGTCCATCATACTGCCAAAACAGAAGCTATCAAGTTATTATTTTTAGAATATAACATAATATTTCATATGTGTGTGTGTATTTCTGTGTTAGAGCTTATTCTCACCATAGGGCCTTTCCCTCACTGTTCTGCTTGGCTTGAATGTCCTTCCTTCTGATATTTCCATGAGTAATTTCTCATAGCTCAGATCTCTGAGTAAATATCCCCTCTAAGAGAGACTGCTTAACCTTATAATGTAAGTAACCACTGAGTGAGTCATTTCCTTTTATTAATTTCCTTCCTTCTTATTTGTTTTTATTTTCCTTTTTTCTTTTAATTTCATGTGCCCAGAATTTAAATGATCATGGTATGTTTTCATCACTAGTCTGTGCAAGGCCTAAACATTTTTCATGTATTTTGTTTTGTCATTGTTTCTCCTTCCTGTCCCCCATCTCTAATACTCTTTTGCTTTTCTACTAGGTACTCACCTCATTTATTTAATTTATGCCCATCCATCCACCTTATAGTATTTATTTGCCTGCTTATATTAATTAAAAATATAACATTTTGTGTGTTGTAAAGTCAACTTCACTGTTCTTCCTTTCTTAATTCAATGGTGTGTTTTGACATCTACCCATCTTGCAAATCTAGTGTGATTTCTGAATCCTTTTCATCATATGAGTATATTACACGCTATTTATCCATTGCCTTGCTAAGGGCACTTAGCCTCCATCCTTTGTTTTCACTGATGATATTCCAATCAATAGTTAATCGTACCTGCTTCCCTTTTGCATCTGTGCAGTCTCATTTACATCAACTTGCTTTCATCGTCTGCAAATCACTACTCAATATATATTTTTCTTGTTATATTTATTGTTTGTCTATTGTTTGTATGTTCATGCTAGACTGTAAGGTCCATGAGAGTAAAGACCTGGTTTGTCTTACTCACTGCTACATCAGTGTCATCCAGAAGAATGTCTATATAAAAGAACATCCAGCATACTAATACACGTCTGGATGACAGTCATTATTGTTTGTTGAATGAATCAAAGTTTAAACATAAGTTTGAATATGCATTTACAGCAGCCTAGACATATAGACACCAAGTAATAAAGGAAGTCAGGAGAAGAGAAACTTTTGCCATTTTTATATACACTACTATATTTCTGTTGCTTGAGATGAACATGTATTAATTTTGTGTTCTTTAAAAGACTAATAAATATAAAATGAAAGTTATGGGAGAGAATATCTTTTAATGATGCACACTATACTTTTGTTTATCCCATTGATTATGAACAATTATAATGGTGATGTTATCTCTTATATTTTTAGAATATATTATATTTTTTAAAGTGGTTTAGAGTCATTTCTGGCTTGATATCTCCATTCATTATTTGAGGTAGGAAGAGCAGGTATTTTATTTCCAGTTTACCCAAGAAAACACAAGGTTTGTAGAGGCTCTCAGGCACTGTGGCTCTGCGTGGAAGCTTGGATGCTCAAGTCCATTCCCTCTGCCCTCGCCCGTCACCTGCAGGCTCACTGTTCCTCCCCTGCTCCTCGTGGGGAAGCAAGGGGGAACGTCCGCAGCCCTCCTGCAATGACTATAACTGAAATTTGGGAGTAACCAAAGTGATAAAATGTCATTGAATAAATCACTGAGTTGTATTATTAAAATTTAGAAGGGCAAAATATAATTTAAGACTGAACTATCATTGAATCCACTGCTATTTATAATTATAATAATCCAATATTATTAGATGTCTTACAATATCCAATCTGCATTGGTGTTGGGATTATGGGTGATCATAATTTCTTATCCTGCTGTTTAATCCTGAAGTCTCCAAATTTTCTGTATTGTATTTATAATATTGTTATAACTCATTCATTTCTTAGGGCCTTTCTGCAGTGTAAGCATAAAAAGCCAATTGATTTGAATTTCTCATTTCCTGCACCTCAATCCATCCCTGATCCCTGTGCCAATTCCACAGTTACAATCTACCACGTCTTCCAGCTTCCTGCGATTTCACAGGAGCTGATGTGTTCGTGGTCTTCTGGGCACCTCTGCTTTTGCCCACATTGATGTGGACAGGAACACGAAGATCTCCAGGCCCACTAGTAGATAGTTTTGTGATCATTACCATCATTCAACGTGATGTTTCTAAAAATAACAATAGAATAAGAAACAGCAGTTTCTGCCTCAAAGAACAGATTTTTTGTAGTGCTGGTTAGAGAATTTTATTCCTAAAAAGCTTTAAATGTATCAATAACGTGGAATTCCATTGCCAAAATAAGCAATGAAACTTTTCAAGATTTAGCTAATGCTATGTGTCCTAACAAGCCATGAAATATCAAAACAAAGTTAAATACAGTGCCTTTGTGATTTGCTTCTTTCACTCAACATTATGTCTTTAATATTCTTCCATGTTGATGCATATATATATATATGTTGCTTGTATATCTCTGTCATAAAATATTGCTTTTTAAGAATATACTAAATTTATTTATCCATTCTACTGCTGATAGATATCTTAGTCCCATGTGTGCTGCTATAAGAAAATGCCTGAGACTAGGCAATTTATGAACATGGAAATTTATTTCCCACAGTTGTGGAGTCTGGGAAGCCTGTGACCAAGGTGCTGGCACGTGGTGTCTGGTGAGACCCTCCTCGCTGCGTCTTCACACGGGAGAAGAACAGAAGAGAATGAACCCAGTCCCCTCAAGTCCTGTTACGAGTGCCGTAAACCCATATATGAGGTCTACACCCTTATAACTTAAATCACCTCCTAAAGGCCCCACCTCTTAATCACTATGTTGGTGATTAAATTTCAACACATGAATTTTGGGGGACATTCAGTCCATAGAAATGGATATTTGTTGGGTATATCTATAGATTATACATATTTTCATATTCATAAACAATACCAAACTGTTTTGCAAGTTGATCATGCCAATTCATTCTTCCACCAGTAATGTATGAATGTTCCCATTTTTCTGTATCTTAGCTAAGCTATGATATTTTCAGACTTTTAATTTTTTCCTTAATCTGGTAGAACTATAAAGGCTTATTATTTTGGTTTTCATTTGTGTTTTTCATTTGACTGAGCATCTTCTCATATGTCATTTTGGATATGTGGTTTTCCTATTTGGGGACATTCTTATTCAAGTTTGTTTTTTCTTTAACAATTATTGCTAACAAACATTCAGAGGTAATATATATTTTCTCTCACACCATTTGACTGATCTACTTTTTGTTTTCCATAATTTCTGGTTTCACTTAGAGGTATCAAAGTACAGATTTCTTCTAAAAGTGTAGGTTTACTCTTCTTGGGATTTGTCTGGAATCTTGACTCTGGATGCTGAAGTCTTTCTTTCATCAGTTCTGGAAAATTCTTAGCCATTTGTCTTCAAATATTACCTCTCTTCTATGCTCTCTTCTCCTTAGAATCCAATTAGACAAACCTTAGACTTTTACCAGTTCCTCAGTGTCTCTTAGCCTATCCTTCATTCTTTTCATCTCTGCCTTTTTGCACTGCATTCTGAAGTTGTCATTCAATTCATTAAATCTTTGTTTTGTTAGGATGTGTTTTGGGTTAAAAATATCCGTTTAATTTTTTATTTCAATTATATCTTTTATTTCTAGAGTTTTATTTTGTTCTTTTTTGAAGCCATTTGATCATTTTATATAATTTTTTATGTCCTACACATTTTCAAACTCAGCTCTTATTTCTTTATAAGACATCAAATAAATTTTATAATTTTGTCTGATATTTCATTGTCCTTGAAATTCTTGAATGTCTGTTTCTGCTATTTATTGTTTCTGCTGGTTCTTCCTCATGGTGTCTTATTTAGTTATCTTTGACCATAGACTGCTCAATCACTCGAGGATTTATTGTGGAAAATCATCGAGGGCTGGCATAATGATGGGTTCTTGCAGAGATCTCCATTTGCCTCTACTGGGTGGTCTTTGGACACCAACACTTTGTGATCACTCTAAATTAAATTCTCAGCTTGAGGTTTTTAGACCACCCATGTGCTGTGTATTTAGGCTTCCAATGCATTTGAGGATTGGTTTGTGGTTAGAAGTTCTCAAACTTTTGTTTTCCCTTTCATTCAGCACATATGTTTGGGAGAGTTGGTTTTCATTTAAACCCATGATTGGACGAGGCAGTTTTCCCAGTTTACGTTGACATTGAAGGTACTGCCATTTAGATCTCAGCTTTATGAGAAGTGTGAGGATCACTATTAGACTCCCCAACCTGAGTGGAACTTTGACTTTGTGTCCTCTTTCTTGAGCCATGTAAGCCCATAATTTTGTTCAAAAAATTTCTTCACGTAAAATCCAGCGGCACTGTTCCACTTACCTCTCTCTCGGTCTCTAGACAGAATTCCTTACTCTCTTGTCAACTCATGGAACCTTTTAAGAAGAGCTATTTCTATATCTTAACCAAGAAGTATAATTGTTTTCAGCACCAGAAACAAAAGTTACATTGATTTTCTTCAAAGTCCTTTTATTTCCCTGGTGGGCTCATTCCATCTCTGAAGAATTCTGTCATCTTACCCAACTTCCCATGACAACAGAGACAGAAATGAAAGTGCTACAGCTGCAAGCCAAGGAATGCCACGGGGTGCAGGCAGACCTCAGGAGGCTGGGAAGGAACAAGGAAGGATTTGCTTTGATGGGTTTCAGAGGGAGTGAACCCCTGTTGACACCTTGATTTTAGATTTCCATCCTCCAGAACCATGAGACAATAAATTCCTGTTTTTTAAAGCCACCCAATTTGTGGTACTTTATCACCACAGCCCTGGGAAACTAACTCAGCTCCTCCTCAAAAATAAGCCACTTGCTGTAATGGGATTGTCGGGATAGGGGATCCCGTATGCTGAGGGTTTGTAAGAAGGAGAAAAAAGAGGAAGAGGGGTCTTTTGTAGCGTTCTGCCGGGTGTGGAATCTGTCAGGGTGTTCAGAGTGGCTGAGTGGCTGGGCCCTATTTCCTGTCCGTACCCACTGATGTTTCACAAACTGGTATTTGAAACTCTTTCTGGCAGAGATTTGGTAAAAGTTTGTTACATGTCTATGGAAAGTAATATCTTGTGATATTTAAGGATAGCCACATGCAACATTGTTACAACTAGAAAAATAAACTCACATAATGTTGCTTCTTTTCAATTACTACTAGTTAAAACAAAAATGAGTGCAAGTCCTACTTTGGCAACCAGAAGCCAAAAATAGCAAGCTGGTGAACCTAGGAAGGACCACCGTGTGATTTCCAAATCCTGGATTTCACAAGCCATCCAGGATAAAATGAATTTGAGGTTGTTTATATGGTTAAAATACAGCGTTGGGAGTGCTCACCAGAGGTCTAAGTTAGATTAGGAGTTAACAAGGCAAAGGTAGAGAAGGGATTAGGGTAAGAACATTCCAGAGGAGAGAACAGGGTGTGCACAGCCTCAGGGGAGGGGTAGGGCATAGTGCACTGGAGGAGCTAGAAAGGCCAGGGTGTCTGGGGTGTGGACAGCAAAGGGAGGGAGGTGCAGGACGAGGCTAGAAGAGGTGGGCAGGGGCTGACCGCATGAGGCTTTGCAGATCTCGCTAAGGGAAGACTTTAAATTGTTTTAACTTTATGCACAGGGAAGCTGCATGTCAGAGGAAACCTCAGAGGTACGGGTCTGAGAGCAGTCTGAGTGTCGGCAGGCGCTAACACCACGGTCTCGCCTCTGCACGGCGCACAGACTGAGAAGGCAGGAGGCTGTGAGCCCAGACCTGCTGAATGTCTGTTCATATGGGAAACTGAGGCTCGGAGACTTTCAGCAACTCGATCAACTCTATCATCACACCCCTCGTCACATTTTCCTGGGTTCTTCTCTATGAAAGGAGGGCTCTGTTTAAAAGTATTTCAGCTATGTTGACATTAGGCCCTACCGTTTTCCACAGGAGAACAATTTGGTTCTTTTAATAAGTAGTTTCTCCCATGTGAAATACAAGGGTATCAAAGCACAGTAAAGCCCCGTCCTCAAAAATGAAAAGAAAGAAGTCATCACAATCTAAGTGTGCATATTCCTAAGAAAACAAGTCACCTCTTTTGTTGCTGATCTTCAGAAGTCACGATCAAAGATTGAAAGGGCTGAAGAAAGCGGTCTGAGACCTGCTGCGCCATGCGGGTCCTGGCTCGGGCGCTCAGCAACCGCGCTCTGCATATGCAGAGGAGGGTTTATCAACTAAGGAACTCCCCTTTCAACACCTGAAAGCACTTTGTAGCAGAAAATTTTAGAAAGTATCCTGAGTGAAAAAACAGTTAATTAAATACTGAGTAATAATAGTTGACTTTAATGTGAAACAAATGACAAGTTAACATATCCAAATTTACTCTCTACTCTCAATAGATTGATACTAGGCAAACATCATGGATACAGGTACAATTATTATAATCAGTATTGTATGTTTTGATGAAAATTTCACATTACCTAAGTCTTGCACTCTGTCTTACCTCTTAGAGCTCTTGGTGCCTGGAAGCCCGTGTTCCCACAGTGCTGGCAGGCACGCCATTCTCTGGGAAGCGCTGTTTACCCGGCCTTCCAGGAGAACATCTGTGGGCACCCTACTCCCTTCCAGATCCCAGCCTCATTTCTGCTCTACTGTGTGGCAAAAAGAAGTCACTGTCACCTCTGTTATAGTACCCCACCCCCCATTTGTTCCTGCGCTCAGGCTTTTGTCCGCAGTACTGTATTTAAATGGCATTGTTTTCCAGAAAACCAATCTTGTTGCTAAATCCAGTAGTCAATTTTCGTGCCCATTTCATTGGTTGTATGAGTGGCATTTGTCACAGATAATTATACCTTTTGGCCATGAAATGCTTTCTCACCTTGACTTCCAGGACATCACACACTCATGGGTTTCTTTCTCCTTCCCTCACTGGTCTTTTCCCTTTGTTGGTTTCTGCCTCATCTACCTGACCTCTAAACGTTGGAACACCATAGTGTTTGTTTTTGGCCTTTGTCTCTTCTTTGCCTCCATTCACTACCTTGGTGATTCCATCTACTCTCATGGCTTTAAATTCCACCTAAATGGACAACTCCCAAATGTATGTTCCCAGCCCAGATATTGCTACAGAATTTAGACTTATGTGATCAATCACCTAGTTGACATCCAAAACAAACAAGAGTTCTTGGTAGTTTAGAAAGTAATAAGAGTATTTTTTAAACAGAGGATTAAAAACTAAAGGGGAAGATACTATCCAGATAGATGACCTAAAAACAGTGAGAGAAAATGTGAGAAAAGGAATAAAAAATTTGAGATCTATTCAAGAGGTTCCATATTCTACTACTAGAAATTCTAGAAAGAGAGACTGAAGAAATGAAGAAAAGGAAATTATAAAAAAGAACGAAAACAAATGATAATTTTCCATTATAATAAAAAAACCCTTGGTCACTATATAAAGTCCCAGTGAATGCACAGCAGAATAATTTTTTTAAAAAACCTCTATGAACTCAAATCATTGTGAAATATCAGCTATCTGGAGATAAACAGGATATCCTGTTTCCAGATATTAATAGAAAAACAGAGTAACATTTGAAGGAGTAGTTATTAGAATGGCATATGGTGTTGGACATTTCAAAACAGCAACACTGTAAGCTAGAAAACAATTCACTCAGCAATGATTTATCGAGTGCCGACTCTGCACCGGGTACTATTTCAAGCACTAACAAGAGACATGCCTTTGAAATTCTGACAGAAAATTATTTCTAATCTAAAATAAGATACTCACACAGACTAAAGTATAAAAACAACAACTGTACGTCTTACAAACTCTTGAGCAAGAAGCTACTGGAGCATGTGGACCACCAAAATAAAGTTTGCAAACCAAGAAAGAGGATTCGGGCTTCAGGGGAAAAGGGATGTAGATTAAGGGACAAACTTGTTAGGGTGACTGGGAGACGCATCCCAGGACAAAAATAGGTGGGCTCCAGGCGGGATGTCACGAGGGTAGAATGGATTCCACTGATTACCTGCTGTGTTTAACTATTTTGAGAAAAGTTTCAGAGTTCCATTAACTCTGAAAATCCAAATTAAAAAGGTTGGAAGTAGCAGCTTGAGAAGTGAGACTTGCAGCGAGGAGCTGTCATCATTATAAATGGCACAGTAACTCTTTGAAATACGGACATTAATTACTTAATAAAAAGAAGTAATACACACTTTTTAAAAAACTGAATTAGAACAAATACATCTCAGTTAAGGCAAAAACAAGATAGTATTTTTCCTTTTGTTTTCTTAAACCTAACTTAGTTACGAAAAGATGAACTTATTGCTTTGCTTTCAAATAAACATGGTGCTTTGTTTTCCAACAGGATTTCTACCGTCCCCTTTAAGGTAGTTTGATTAGATGACCATCAGTTTCTATAGACAGAAAGGCGCATTTTGTAAGGTAAGGACTGACACAAAGTTTATTGCTTCCATAAACAATTGCATCACGCTATGCAGCCTGTATTTTCTTAAGAATGAAGATAACATTTTCTTTATCAAAGCAAGCCAAAATGGACTGTAAATTATACACGCCTCTTGGTTCACAGAGAACTACAATTCATCTGGAACCAAGTAAGAATGGAGCTCTATAAAGACTCACTAAGTCAATGTAAATTATAGACAGATGAAAGTTTCAATGGTGCAGCACAGCTCTGGTCATTTCCTTTCCTGGCTTTTGATATGCATGGCATCAGACCGACTGACTACCAGATACCCAGGGCGCTTTTATATTTACTCCCCAATAAATAAAATTCAGTGGAAATAATGAGAACCATAGTGAAAACAGGCAGCTTTGATCAATTTAGTTAAAGTTAAAATGCTACTATTAGAAAAAATAATTTCCTGATGTACATACAGTGAGAACCTGATATCTGTAGCATCAAAGTGGTGACAAGAACATAAAGAGCTAGAAGTATTAATGTATTCAGAATATGAATAACCTTTTCACCCCAAGAAACCTGAATTCAAAGATGGTTAACCACAGAAGTGAAAATATCTTGGGTGGCCTAACTCTAAGATATTTGTTCGTAGTATATTGGCCAAAGCACAAAAACCACCTCGGGGCCTGGCCCGACGGATGATATCTTCCTAGGAGATGCTGGGGGGTCCAAGCAGGTTGTTGTGATCGGACACGGGTGGAGCAATTGTGGCAAGAAGCTTGTGGACAGATTTATCCGGTGCCAGGTCGTAACCAGCGCTTTCTCCCTGAGGAAGCATCGTTAATAGAGGCCAGCCTCCTTCAAAAACTCTACTTTTTCCTAACTCCCTCTACTAAGTGCAACTAAAAACCCTAGACATTATATATAAACCTTATTAAGAAGATTCTGAAAGGTGGAGAGAGGAAGGCAAATCAGTGAGGCACCCAGGACCCAAAGAATGACGCAGTAGCCTCTTATATCCAAGACTGGGAGCTGAAGAGGATGATAATCTAGAAACATCAATGGGTGCAGACAGTACAAAACCCCGAGAAAAGCTTGCTCCTCTAGCCAAAGGACCAGGAAATAGGTAGCCTAGCAAGACAGATAAAACACCACACACCCAAACCCCAGCTAGGGTCCAATAGCTTCCCACAGCAACAAAGGCTGAATGGGGAGTTTAGACTTCCACCCTCACCAGCTGTAACAAGGTATCCCACCCCTGTTTGGCCCCCTCCCACCTCACCCTCGCCAGGGAGGTATCAAGGAAGGCTACATAGGAAGTTGGGACTTTTATCCCCACCAGGCCTTAATAAGGTCATCCCTGCACCTTGTGGCAGCAGTGCCAGCCAAGTGGGGAGTAGTAGTAGTGAACCTTAAAGTCACCCCCAACTACTTCCGGCTTGGGAGGTACTGGTGGAGGCCTGGTGGGGGGCTGTAACTCCCACACCTGCACAGCAGTAATAAGGCATCCCCCCCTCGACCCTTGGTGTTGGCTGGACTTCTACCCCCACCTGGCAGTAATGAGGCAGTGTCCCCATGCCACTTCCCCTGCTGGAGCCATGTCAGAAAAGGCCAGCTGAAACAGAAGGTTTAAATAAGATCCAGAGTCTCTTAGCATTATATGCAAAATATCTAGGTTTCAAATAAAAAAATCATTCATTATACCAAGAATCAGAAAGATCTCAAACTGAATGAAAAAAGATATTCAACAGAAGTATCTGCACCAAACGACGGAACTACAAATTGTATGAAGCAAAAAAAAATAAAAGATAGAATTGAAAGGAGACATAGACAAATCCAGTTATGATTAGAGACTTCAACACTATTCTGCCAACAGATAATAGAACAACTAGACAGAAAACTGGCAAGGAGATACAAGGACTCAGTAACCCCATCGCCCAACAGGATCCAATCAACATTCACAGACTACTCCACTCAGCAGCAGGATAGTCATTTTTTTCAAGATCCCACAGAATATATACCAAGAATAATATATCCTGGGCCACAAAACAAACCTCAACGAATGTAAAAGAATTGAAATTATGCATGGTATGTTCTTTGACCACAACAGAATCAAATTAGGAATGAACTAACCGAAAGGACGATCTCTAAACACTTGGAAACTAAAAAACGCACTTCTAAGTAATCTATGAATGAAAGAAGAAATAACAAAAGAAATTTAAAATATAGATTGAACTGAATGAAATTGAAACTACAACATATCAAAATTTGTCAGACACAATAAAAAAAATGCCAAATAGAAATTTCTCGCACTAAATGCATATATTAGAAAACATAAAAAAATCTCTAATCAGTAAAAATGACCTCATTGACAACAAAGAAAATCCCAAGGTATCTCCAAAACACAGGATAAATATAACTGAACATGTACAGGACTTGTATGATGAGAACTACAGAGTGCTCATTATAGAAATCAAAGAAGATCTAAATAAATGGAGAGACATGCTGTGCTCATGGATTGGAAGTTCAACATAGTAAAGATGTCAATTCCCCCAAAGTTAATAGGCACGTGTAATGCATTTTCTGTCAAAATCCCAGCAAGATTTTTGGATACATATACAGTTAACCTGTAAGCAACATGGGTTTGAACTGCTGAGTCCACTTGGATTTTCTTCTGCCTTTGTACCCCTGAGACAGGAAGACCAACCCTTCCTCTTCCTCAGCCTACTCAATGTGAAGGCAATGAGAATGAAGACCTTTATAATGATCCACTTGCACTTAATAAATTGTAAATGTATTTTCTTTTCCTTATGATTTTTTAATAACATATTCTTTTCTCTAGCTTACCTCATTATAAGAATACAGTATATAATACATCTAACGCAGAAAATATGTGTTAATAGATTGTGTTATCAGTAAGGCCTACAGTAGGCTATTAACAGTTTAATTTTGGGGGAGTCAAAGTTATACATGGATTTTTGACTGCACAAGTGTTCACCCCTAACCCCTGCATTGTTCAAGGGTCAACTATATGACAAGGTTATCCTGAAATTTATACAGAAATGAAAAGGAATTGGAATACCTAAAACATTTTTAAAATAAGCAGAATAGTGGTAGAAATCAGTCTACCTGACTTCAAGACTCGTTAAATAGCTAGAATAATCAACACTGGTCATTGGCAGAGGGACGAACATATAGATCCATGGCACAGAATAGAGAACCTAGAGATAAATCCACACAAACATGCCCAACTGATCTTTCACAAAGATGAAAAAACAATGCCATGGAGGAAAGATAGCCTTTCAGCAAATGATGATGGAGACATTGGGTGTCAATGGAAAAACAAAAACAAAAAACCTTCACCTAAGTCTCACACCTTATACAAAAATTAGGTAAACTTGGTCATGGACTTGGACTTAAATATAAGATGAAAAACTATTAAACCTTTTGAAAAAACATAAGAGAAAATCTTTCAGATGCAGAGCTAGGCAAAAATTTACTTGACACCAAAGGTATAATCTACAAGAGAAATACTGTTAAATTGGACTTCATCAAAATATAAAACTTTTGTACTTCCAAAGACCTGTTAAGAGGATAAAAAGGCCAGCTACAGACTTAGAGAAAATATTTGCAAATCATATATCCAACAAAGGATTAATATTTAGAATATGTAAACACTCTCAAAGCTTAAGAGTAAAAATACAAAAATTACAATTACAAAATGGGCAAGAGATTTGAAGAGACTTTTCATTGAATAAGATACATGGATGACAAATAAGCACATGAAAAGATAGTCAACATCATTAGCCATTAGCAAGATGTAAATGAAAATCACAATGAGATATAACTACACACCTATCAGAATGGCTAAAATAAAAAATAGGAAAAAGACCAAATGCAGAGAGGATGAAGAGAGATTGAATCACTCATACATTGCTAGTGGGAATGTAAAATTGTGTTACCATTCTGAAAAAGTGTTTGGCAGTTTCCAAAAAAACTAAACTTGCAACTCTCATTTGATCCAGAAATTTTACTCTTAGGCATTTATTCCAGAGAAAGGAAAACTTATATTCATGCAACCTATATGTAAATCTTTATAGCAGCCTATTTATAATAACAAAAAAAGGGAAGGAATCCAAATGTCCTTTAATGAGTGAATGGTTACACAAACTGTGTCATATACGTACCATGGAATGCTATTCAGCAATAAAAAGGGACAAACTATTGATACACAGAACAACCTGCATGAGTTTCAGAATTACACTAAGTGAAAAAAGCCAATTCCAAAAGGGTCCGTACTGCAAGGTTTCATTTGAATAACAACCTTAAAATGAAAAGAATTACAGAAATGAAGAACAGATTAATGGTGTTAGGGGTTACAGAGGGCTGGATGCATAGAAAGGCAGCATGCAGGATCCTCTTGGTGATGAAAATGTTCTGTCCTTGACTATACCAATGTCAATGTTCTGGTTGAAATATTATGCTATAGTTTTCCAAGATATTATCATTGATGGAAACTGAGTAATGGTTACATGGGATCTCTCTATATTATTTCTTATAGCTGCATGTGAATCTGTAATTATCTTAAAATTTAAAATTTAAATGAATCTTTAAAAAAATTTCCCTCCCCACATGCCAAAACAAAGAAATAGGACAAGCCAAAATAAAATTCCAAAGTGACAGTGCACTCAGTTTTTCTGTCCTCCTTTTTCATTCCCGCTACCCCCCCCAGTCCTCACCTTGCCTCCCTTTTTAATATTTTAGGTAATGTCCAGTATTTATGTTCAATGGTGGGTGCAGTAAACGACTTCCCTTAAATCGTCTTCCTCTTCAACTCTTTCTGCCACACCGTTCCTGCCTCCTGAGACACTGTTCACTTCATCAGGTTATAACTCAGCAGTACTGCCTTCACCTCCCGCCAGTCACATTGACCTCCAAACTGGTACCTTCGTCTTGTCTAGTAAAACAACCGTTCCACCTCTTTGAGTTTTATGCTCTAGCTACAGCATTTGTTATTTAGTGCTCCTCAGGGTTGAAATATCTTATAGTATGAGTCTTCGTCCTCCTTTCTTAGATTTTTCTGTTTATTTGGAGTATTTTTAAAATTATACAAATAATACATAAATTATACTGGTACATGATTCAAAGAATATAGAAGTATTCAAAATTGCAACATTGATACCTAGAGTAATTTTTTTCTTTCCAGAATTTTCTTGGTTATTTTATGCATTTTTCCATATAAACTTAAGAATAAGTTTTTCATCATACATGAAAGATATTAAGATTTTGATATAGTTACATTGAATTTGGTGATTATTTTCTCAAGAATAAACATCTTTATGATTTGAGTCTTTACATATAGATCAGGGTATGCTTCACTTATTTGTTGAGATATTTAAGGGGGGCTCAGCAGTGCACAATTTTATTCAGATAGTTCTATGCAGTCCTTATTATATTTATGTCTAAGGTATTTATGATTTCCTGTGGATAGAATATTCTTTCAGCATAATATTTTCTAATTTGTTATGATTGATACATAATATCCACATGTTGGTCTTTTATTCAATCACTCTTCTGAATTGTGTTATCAATTCTAGTATATTTTCATATTTTCAGTTATTTTTCTTCCATTTTTCTAGGTATTAAACCATATTGCTTGCAAATAGCACTTTTTCTCCCATTCAGATACATGTACGTGTATATGTATACACATACGTGTGCATATATGCCAGTATCTGAATATATCTATTCATATATGAAATACACACATATTTGACATACGCACACATTTTTATGACATGGAGCTTGTATTTTTCTTGACTTATTGTGTCACTGAGGACCACTAGTGCCATATTAGATTGTGATATTGACAGTGAGTAATATTTTCCAGGGGGTTATTTCACTGGACTTTATAGAAAAACAGATTAGTTTTGTTCACTGTTTTATATTGTCTACTTGATTTATTTCTACATTTAATTTTATTATTTCATTCCTTTTATTTTCATTGAGTATTTGTATTCTTTTTCAGCTTTTGAAATTTTATACTTAGTTTATTCATTTTATCGTATTTACACATATACAAAAATGTATGTATTATTCAGACATATTGGTAAGAGCTACATGTCAGAAAATTTTAATTGATATTTGGGTTATATTATATTGTTCACCCCTCCTTAATGGGGTCATGAGTCACATCAAGTTTTGAGGATAAGGGAAGATGACCCTGGATAAACTCTGTGATCTGGGGAAAGAAAGAAATACTCATCACTCTTCGTCGTAGGCATCTAAGTAGTGACGAGCTTCACAGAAACTGGGGGTTTCCACGAGTAGATGAACAGGACTTGGGAATTATTGTCTGAGAAAAAAGCTAAAATAAAAGCAGCCTTCTATTTCTGTTTGGGGATTTTGCTACAGTTGCCTCACACCCAAACTGGGTGCATTTCTAGATTTACCCTCTCATCTTTGTGGTCGTTTAAAGGTCAAGAAATTCTTTAAGAAACCTCAACTACAACGAACAAAAGATAGAATTGTTTTTTATTGAAAAACATTCACAAAATCAAAACAGGAGACCAAAGATGAAGATCAACATGTCAAACCAAACTTCTACCAGCTCCTCATTTAGGACAACATAAGCCTGGGAATATTCTGTTACTGCAACAAACCGAGCAGTCCCGTTAGCAGTGCAGACCGTTGGGGACACCGGAGTCTGCCACCTAGCACGCAGTTGGGTCGTAGGTCTGCCCTGGGAGGGGCATCATTTCAGAGGATGGTGAAAGGAAATCATAAGGACATATCTTCCAGCCTTTCATGTGAGGTGATTGGGGAGCTTAGGGGAAGATTCTCGAGCCTTTTAGGGAATTATTGATGTAAAATTTCTCATTGGCAGTAAATGAATATGCAGTTTTTCTCTCTTCTCTCTCTGTAGTATTATCTTCAGCTGGGTTTTACTGACAATCGAACAAAGTAGAAATTATCTCGATCAATTTCAGGTAAAAGTAGTATACTGTACAAATAAATCTGTCGAAACCCTAAACAATAGTACTTAAATGAGGAGGAGAAATCACAAGAATTCTAGAATTCTAAATGACTCTTTACCAGACTTCTGAATTTTATGACAAGGCATCCTGTGCACGACAAAGAGACATGGACTGAAAAAGGGGAATGTGCCGCGTACGACAAACTGAGAGCTGCGGGTGGACAGGGCGGGGTGGACAGGGCGGGTGGGTGGACAGGGCAGGTGCACAGTGCGGGTGGACGGGGCGGGTGGACGGGGGGGGGGGTGGACAGGGCGGGTGGGTGGACAGAGCGGGTGGACAGGGCGGGTGCACAGTGCGGGTGGACAGAACGGGTGGACAGGGTGGGTGGACAGAGCGGGTGGACGGGGCGGGTGGACAGGGCGAGTGGGTGGACAGGGCGGGTGGACAGGGCGGGTGGACGGGGCGGGGTGCACGGGGCGGGTGGACAGTGCGGGTGGACGGGGCGGGTGGACACGGCGGGGTGGCCGGGGCGGGTGCACAGTGCGGGTGGACGGGGCGGGTGGACAGTGCGGGTGGGTGGACAGGATGGGTGCACAGTGCGGGTGGACGGGGCGGGTGGACACGGCGGGTGCACAGTGCGGGGTGCACAGCGCGGGTGGACGGGGCCGGCAGCCGGAGCGCAGGTCTGCGGCTGAGAGAGCGGGAACGCCTGAAGCGGAGAGGGCAGAGCAGGAGGCGCTGGCAGAAGCTGCACGTGGGGAGAAGAGTTTTCTCCAAAGAGCCGAACGACAAAAGGCCTCTCCACAGCAGTGGTGGTTAAAGACAATGAAATGAAAGTGAGTCGGAACAAGATAATCTTTCCCCACTTGTACGGGATCCCTGCTAAGTGATCTTGAAAGTGCAGAGAGGAGACCTGGCTAAGGCAGGTTCCCACACGGGACTTTCCTTCAGACACCCCGGCCCCTGCTTGCTCAGTATGCTCCTCCTGCACCCCGACAACTGCAGGACACACAGCACAGACTGTAGATACCCTTCCCTAGTCCTGTGCCTGTTTACAAGTAGAAATATAATGACAAACAGAGGGACACAAAGACTCTTTCTCAGCATAACATAATAATAAAATAATGTTCCTCTTCCCTAATTGCATTATGAGTGCATCTTCTCTGGCCATTGATTTTAAGGCCTCTTGCTATGAAATGCCAATAAATAAGCAATTCACGAACAGTCCAGCTAAAAAGTCTGGGGAAAGCCGTGACTCCTCTCACTGGTGAAGGCCAGGAAACTGCAAAGACAGTAAACCGTAGCGTCTGCTCCAGGCTAACTGGCTGTGGCCAAGGCGCACTGTGCACATGTCACTTGGGTTTCCGCCAGGCCGTTAGTCCTCACACACTGCCCCAGCGGTGCTTTGGAAACGGAGTGGGCTCTGAATATGCTCAGAGGGAAGGAAGAGAGACACCAGTTTATGTTCAGTTAGGGCAAAATTTGGGACTTTTTCCCTTCTTGGGAAAGTTATACTTAAAACAAAAACTGAAACCCTTGTTAGCCAACTTTCAAAGACATTTCTCTTGTGAAAGTACACACAGGTTATTGCAACTGTTCAAGGAAAAAGATGAAAACTCAAGAAAATGAGAAAGTTGACACAATGAAAATGGCAGATATCGTTAGTAGAGTGATTAAATCCACCCCCTCAAATAATCAGTTTACCTATTTTTTTTTCTTATTTATCTCTCCTTCAAGAGACTTTTACATCAGTCTGTCTACCAATTAGTCCTATAATATGCCACCCTGGATACTATCTGCTGTGTTGTTGCCCAAAGAATCTTGGGATGACATTTTTAAGGACACTATCTTTCTGTAAGTAATAAACCACAGAGATTAATAGCATCTCTATTCCAGACACAATAATAAAAAACAGCTGACCATATTTTTTAAACTCCGAACAATGGCTTGACTTGTCTAGCAATTGAGTCAATGAAGTTTAGATATCTCCAGTGCTAAAAGCATTAAACTGAGTGTATAAATCAACAGTATTTATACTGATCATTCCAATCACTGCTTAATCAGTAAGTAAAATCATCATGCAACTATAAATCAGCTAACATGGTTTGATGTGATTTTTGTTATATGTGGTAAACAAATTTTCCAACTCCAAATGACAGAAACACATTTCAAACTGTGTTTTCAAAGACATAGGACCTTTTTTAAAAAATTGCTAATGTAACTAAAAATTCAGGGGTGTACTAACTTCAAATAGGGACTGAAACAACATCTCAACCCAGTTTCTGTTGACCGGTTATTCCGTCTGACAGAAAGAGAGTTTCTCATTAGTTGGAAAGACAAACACACACATTTCCTGCTTATGTCTTTTGTCATTCTTAAAATTTTCAATGCCACAGAAAAAAGAGGTGCCCTTGGGTCCCTAGGACAATTGTAACAAATTTGGGAGAGGATTCTTTACATCTGCTCTAACCCACAAATCATTTTGGATATAGGGATGGCGTCCTCAGTCAGGCCAGCCGGGGTCCCGTGGCCCCCCTTTTGGGGGCTGGAAGGAGTTTATGGAGCACACGTGACCTGACTCAGCTGTCCTGGATCCCTATCTGCCACACAAAGGCTGATTTCGGCAATGCTGTGTGTTCTCACTGCGTTGATTTTAGACAAACCTGTTTGGACTAAAGATTGTCTCTTTCTTATAAAACCAAGGAAGCCTGTCTAAAAGTTGTTGGTCCCAATAATTAAAGTTAGTGTGGCAGAGATACGGAGTCAGGAACTAGAGCAGGAGACAAGTAGAGTCCGCAGCGTTGGGGACAAAGGACAACTCACTCCCCGTCTCCCGCCTGGCACCCCGCGCTTGGCGATGGCAATGACCACCCTCCCCTGGGGGCGCTCAGCTGGCACAGACTGGGACGAGGGGAGTCACGAAGAGAGGGGCACACCATAGGCAGCTCCACCGTGTCCACACCGAGGTAAGTGCAAGGGACAGAAGTGCTGGACGTGCCAGAACAAGACACACTGTTAATAAAAATCAATTTGATTTCATCTCCAAACAATGGCAAGTACTACAAGCCTTATACCTGCACCTGAATGTGATCTTCTCATCAATATTGTTTTAGTTCAGCCTAGAAACTGAAGCATTCATTTCAATTGTACATTATGGATTTTTTTATGTACAGTGATGTGTTAGGACTACAAAATCTGGTTAAAAGTACTGCGGTGGAGATGTTTATTTTATCCTTCATGATTTCATTTTCTATAATGAGTGTCAGTATCAATCCATGACCTCAAAACAGATATAATAAAGGAAGAGAGAATATCATATCATTATATGTCATATATTTTATAGACAAGTATTTAGCCTCAAGGACAGAGAAAGGGAAAGAGGACCTAAACCTACATACATAAATGATAAATTTCTCACTCAAAGTTCTTATCATTTTACAGTTGCAATAAGATTGTTTAGATATCTTTATCTTAAAATTAGTAAGAATTAATCTTTAATGGAAATTTTAAAAATCCACCAATAATCTACATCTAATGATATCAGAATCTAAATCAAATACTTTCACAATATGAAGCAGATGTTTAATCCATGAAGCATGCCATCTGGGGTTTGAAATGTTATTTGAGCCACCAGAATTCCCCTGGGTTTTTCTATTGAAGGCAACTTAAATCTTGAGAATTGGTATTTTAAATTTTAATATATAATAAAGTTAAAAGAAAGGCATAGGGCCAATTTTTAAATCATTTAGCAAATGTTATGCTCTCTCAGCAGAAAGAAGAAAATTCACTTTCAACTTTCCATAAAGAAATATGTACTATTTTTCTTCTCTTTTATCAAAGGAACATATAATATTGAGATGATTAACCAAGAAAATAAAAAGCACAAAAAGAAAAAGTCTGAATTTAGTGTTTTCAAAAAATAACACCCATTCCCATTGAATGTAGCCTTGCAAACTTCCTCCCCACATAATTCCATTACCCTCATTCAACCCAGGTTTTTAAAATCACTTTTTCCTTTAAGGATTTCTAAATTTCAAAAAAATTAAGAAAGTGTATTAATTATTTCATGCACCACTAAAAACCCAATAAAATATATTTTTGCACTTCTACTTCCTGACTTCGGAAATTTACCTGCTCATATTCTTGCTTTCTTCGTGCTATAGAATAAAACTAGTATGGTGTATATTTATTTTTAGCATTTTCTTCAAAGTAGACATTCATTTATAGAGAGACTTAAGTATACCTTGGTAAGAAGAGTACTATATATGTATGTGTGTGCATGTGTGTGTGCGTTTATATATATATATATATATGTGAGAATATGTATAATCAACTTCATCTCCATTTCAAGTGGATGGTATAATAGTATCTCTTCAGCTGCTGAAACTTATTTTTCTGGTGGCAATGAAAAAAAATGTTCAGAAAATATGTTCCAGAAGAAGAGAGAGAGAATGGAAAGAAAGCAGAATAAGGAAGAAAATTAACATTCTTTGAACAAGTACTATGTACAAGGAATTCCAGAAACAAGTTTTTATAGTGAAAAGAAATGTACCAAATAAATATGTTTTTCAATCTGCACAGAATTTTTACCAACTTCTACCATTTCTTTTAGGTCAGGCTTAATTTCTGTCACGCTTTCAATTTATGAGATAGAAGCAATTTGCTGAGTTGCTGTTCCAGCCTGAATTTATAGTCCAGTCTATCCATTCCCTTCTCATTTTGTATGTCTGACTATGTAACTATTTGCTTGGATAATTTATATTTGGAAATAAGGAACTGAATTCACTATTTCCTAGGATGTGGAATACATTTCCATACACACATGTAAATAGTTTGACTTAAAAACAGATACAAGCCATATAGCTAAATGATAAAATTCTATTATAAATATTATAAACTTAGGTTCCTCAAGGTGTCTTCAATGCTTCCAAATGTGTCTACTACTGCATAAATAAGCAAAAGAGTAAATCAATAGCTTAAGGATCACATATATAGATCGTGACATGCAGAAGGCCATAATTTCCCAATAAACTTTAATCAGGTTCTCCATTTAAAAAAAGATAAAGATATCGTTTTGCATTTTAGGGAAAGGAAATCCAGTGAATTAAAGTCAGCTCTCAAAGTCCCTGTTCACTCTGAACCATTTGTTGCTCTCGTCCCGTTAGCCTCTACCAGAGCGTTCATGGCTCTCAGGGAAGTTTATTCAACTGCTTCTCATCACATCCACCCACGCAGATTTACTTGCAAAGAGCTCAGGATGTCCAAAAACATGGACATTGAAAGCAGAAAGGAAGAGAGAAAGAGGAGGAAAAAAAGTGAGGAAAACCTTTTTGAAACATGTCCCTTCCAACCCATTTGTAATAACTGCAGCCCTGTACTCAGGTCATTTTATTGAAATTATTAGCTATTAGAAAGAAGTTTTGCCGTCAGCATTAGCATGTGCTGAGCTCACCAGGGCACCTCAAGCTTTTCAAAGGAAAAGAGAAAGGCAGGAAATAGCTGCTATTCCATTTTTTTTTAAAAGTCATGAAATGTGATGCTAAATTAAGGTGTCTATAAGTACAAAAGGGGTCCGCAGTGAGGCTGGCCTCTTAGACCTCCTCACAGTGGCACTTCCGTGTGGCCCACGCTGCAGGGATTCTTCACTCCACGGTTTGCATCTCCATTCACATCTCAGCCTAATCTTAAATCTACTACTTTTTCCTATTCTAGTATTTTGAAGTGATGGGGTTCTTCAGGGTCAGCCTGGGTCTACTTATTCATTCATTCCTTAGAGAAAAAAAAAAAAAACACTTAAAACATATCAAATGTAAGAGAAAATACATAAAGTTAGAATGTGCTGAATCAGAATCTTCTATCTTCACGGTCTTCATCTTGTCCACAGATTTCTTTGGAGAGAGACTGCCACCTCCGCAGTCCCTGTCAAAGGAAGCACTGCATCAAATCCCTCCTACAAAAGAGGCAGTGCTCTGACTACATACACGGACCCTCTGGTGAGAATCACTGGGACAGGGAGCACATGTGACCGAGGAAACTGATCCTTAGCCAAGCAAGCAGCTTGTGAGGGAGCCTAGCATTAGAGCTTCACCCAACAGCTACCACAGGATGGAATTGAGAACTGATAGTGACTAGGGAAACTCAAGAGACAGGCAGGAAACTGAAGAGAAAGGCAAATGGAGACAGAACAAATACATGATTCTTGTTGACTACTAAGAGGGCCAAAAGAATGATAATAACAGCAACTTAGTGGAAAAGCAACACTGGGTTCCTGAATGCCCTTCCACCTCTTAAAATGTTTTCTGCTCGCTGGCCCTTCTCTGAGTGTGAGCAGGCTTACTCACATTTCTGACCACCACGATTGAGAAACCTACTTTTCTCATTTCCATGTAAGTCCTTATAATAAAACTCTCCTTCCTTGAAGTACTTTGAGTGGTTTCTGTAATTTGCAACCAAAAGAATCTAACCACTGTCTGCTACCAGGGGTCAGTAACAATGTTGTAGTTTAAATCTGCGGGATTTTGTAAATGCATATGAAGTGAAATAGATGACCAAGAGCCTTGTCCACAGAGCTGTGGGGCAATGAAGACCCGGACAATGTATTCGTGTATCTAACACTTCAGTTACCCTTTCCCTTTTGACGACTCACCCAGGTGCTCTTACTTGAAATGTGGGTATTGTCCTTGATCACGCATTTCCTCTCCCTTTTCACAGACACCAAAATCTGATGATTCTACCTTCAAATTATATCTTCAATCTTTCCACCATACTTCAAATCCTCCAAATTCTCCATGCTATCCATTTCAAGACACTAGTGTCCCTGATTTCCATCCATGGAAACTGCCTTCTAACTGATCATCATGGTGTTTCTTACTGAAATTCTTTCCACCTTCCATAAATTTAGTTAAGTCACTTCTGTGTTTAAAACTCTTCAATATCATCTCCTTTCTCTTAGCGTAAGAGGAAAATCCCTAGCATAATCTTCCCAACTCTAAAATCTGGCCCCGTGTATGACTGCAGCCCTTCACTACCAAATGCTTCATTTCTGTTCCCGAATTATACACTCTTGTCTTTTCTCCCTCAACACCTTTTTTCCATCCTATCACTTCAGCTGAAGCATTTCCTCCCACCCCACTGCCTCCACTCCCACTTCACTCTTCTGGCTTAATTCTTAATTCTAATGGCAACTTAAGAGTCTCTGTTTAAAACTCAGTTCTTCAAGAGAAACTTTCCCTGACACTGCAAGGTAGATCAGGTTTCCCTGTTGTATGATTTCCTTTTTTTTTCTGATTTTTTTTTAATTTCAGCATATTACAGGGGTACAAATGTTTAGGTTACATATATTTCCCTTGCCTGACCCAAGTCAGAGCTTCAAGCATGTCCATCCCCTAGATGGTGTGCATGCACCCATTAGGTGTGTATATATCCCTCCGCTTCTACCTCTTCCCATCTGCCCAACACCCAGTGAATGTTATTACTATTTCTGTACTTTTAAGTGTTGATCAGTTAATGCCAGTTTGATGGCGAGTACATGTGATGCTTGTTTTTCCATTCTTGGGATACTTCACTTGGTAGAATGGGTTCCAGCTCTATAAAAGATAATACAAGAGGTGCTAGATCACCATTGTTTTTTGTGGCTGAGTAGAACTCCATGATACACATATACCACATTTTATTAATCCACTCATGGATTGCTGGGCACTGGTTTGTTTCCACATTTTTGCAATTATGAATTGTGCTGCTATAAACATTCAGGTGCAGATGTCTTTTTTATAGAATGTCTTTTGTTCTTTGGGGTAGATGCCCAGTAATGGGATTGCCAGATCAAGTGGTAGGTCTACTTGTATCTGTTTAAAGTATCTCCATATTGCTTTCCACAGAGGTTGCACTAGTTTGCAGTCCCACCAGCAGTGTGTGAGTGTTCTTATCACTCCATATCCACACCAACATTTATTGTTTTGGGACTTTTCACTGGAAACAAGTGATATCTCATTGTGGGTTTGATATACATTTTCCTGATAATTAGACATGTTGACCGTTTTTTCATATGTTTGTTAGTCATTAGTCTATCTTCTTTTAAAAGTTTCTGTTCATGTCCTTTGCCCACTTTTTAATGGGGTTGTTTGATTTCTTCTTGCTGATTTTCCTGAGTTCTAAATAGATTCTAGTTATCAGCCCTTTATTGGATGTTTAACATGCAAATATTTTCTCCCATTCTGTAGGTTGTGCGTTTGCTCTCATGATAGTTTCCTTAGCTGTGCAGAAGCTTTTTAATTTGATCAGGTCCCATTTATTTATTTTTGTTGTTGCTGTGATTGCCTTTAGGGTCTTCTTCATAAATTTCCCTAGGCCAATGTCTATAAGAGTTTTTCCAACATTTTCTTCTAGAATTCTTATAGTTTCATGCCTTAGGTTTAAGTCTGTTATCCACCGTGAATTGATTTTTGTGAGAGGTGAAAGGTGCAGATCCTGTTTTAGTCTTCTACATGTGGCTATCCAGGTTTCCCAGCACCATTTATTGAATAAGGATTCTTTTCCCCAGTGTATGTTTTTGTCTGCTTTGTCAAAGATTAAATGGCTATATGAGGATGGTGTTATATCTGGGTTCTCAGTTCTGTTCCATTGGTCTATATCTCTGTTCCTGTCCCAGTATCATGCTCTTTTAGTTACTATAGCTTGTAGTACAGCTTGAAGTCTGGTAAATTGATGCCATCCAATTTGTTCTTTTTGCTTAAGATTGCTTTTTCTATATGGGTCTTCTCTGGTTCCATACGAAGTGTAGAATTATTTTTTCTAGATCTGTGAAAAATGATGTTGGTATTTTAATTGGGATTGCATTGCAACTGTAGATCACTTTGGGTAGTATAGACATCTTAACAATGTTGATTCTGCCAACCCATGAGCATGGTATGATTTTCCACCTATTTCTGTCGTCTGCTATTTCCTTCCTCAGTGTTTCACAGTTCTCCCTGTAGAGGTCTTTTACTTCCATAGTTAAATATATTCCTCAGTATTTTACTTTCTTTGTTGCTATTGTGAGGCATATTGAGTCTTTGATTTGGTTCTCAGTTTGATTGTGGTTGGCATATAGGAATGCTACTGATTTCTGTACATTGATTTTGTAACCTGAGACTTTGCTGAATTTGTTTATCAATTCCAGTAGTCTCATGGCAAAATGTTTAGGGTTTTCTTGATATAAGATCATATCATCAACAAAGAGTGATAGTTTAACATCTTCTGCCCCCATTTGGATACACCTGATTTCTTTCTCTTCTCTGATTGCTTTGGCTAGGACTTCCAGCATTATGTTGAATAGAAGTGGTGATAAAGGGCAATGTTTCTGGTTCCAGTTCTAAGTGGGAATGCGTTCAATTTTTCCCCATTCAGTATGATGCTGGCTGTGGGTTTGTCATATATGGTTTGTATCATTTTTAGGTAAGTCCCATCTATGCCTATTTTGTTAAGTGTTCTTATCATATAAGGGTGTTGAATTTTGTCAAATGCTTTTTCTGTGTCTATTAAGAGGATAATATGGTCTTTGTTTTTGCTTCTATTTATGTGGTGAATTACATTTATAGGTTTACGTATGTTGAACCATCCCTGCATCTCTGGGATGAAGCCCACTTGGTCATGATAGATTATTTTTTTGATAAGCACCTGAATTTTGTTTGCTAGGATTTTATTGAGAATTTTTGCATCTATATTCATAAGGGATATTGGTCTGCAGTTTGTGTTTTTTTTGTTTTTTTTTTTTTTTTTAGTCCTTTCCTGGTTTTGGTATCAGGGTGGTGTTGGCTTCATAAAATGTGTTGCGGAAGATTCCTTCCTTCTTGATGTTGTGCAACAATTTCTGCAGGCTAGGCACAAGTTATTCTTTGTAGGTCTCATAAAATTCGGGTGTGAAACCGTCTGGTCCAGGACTTTTCTTCTTAGGAAGGTCTTTTATTGCTGTTTCAATTTCTGTACTTGATATTGGTCTGTTCAGGAATTCTATTTCTTCCTGATTGAGCCTAGGGAGGCTCTGTGTTTCTAAAAATTTGTCCATTTTCTCAACATTTTCCAGTTTATATGCATAGAGGTTTTTATAGTATTCATAGATGATATTTTGTATATCCATGGCATCAGTTGTAATTTCTCCTTTTTCATTCCTGATGAAGCTTATTAGAGTTCTTTCTTTTCTGCTTCTCATTAATCTAGTCAGAGGCATGTGAATTTTGTTTATTTTTTCAAGGAACCAACTTTTTGGTTTATTAATCTTCTGTATAGTTTTTTTTTGTTGTTATCAATTTCCTTTAGTTCGTCTCTGATCTTTGTTATTTCTTTTCTTCTGCTGCATTTGGGGTCGGTTTGCTCAACCTTTCCAGTTCTTTGAGATGATTAATTAGATTGTTTATTTGTGATCTTTCTGTGTTTTGGATGTAGGCACTTACGGATATAAATTTTCCTCTCAGGTCTGCTTTAGCTGTGTCCCACAGATTTTGATAACTTGTGTCTCCTTTATCATTTAGTTCAAAGAATCTTTTGATTTCCATCTTGATTTCCTCCTTAACATAATAATCATTCAGAAGAAGGTTGTTTACTATTCATGACTTTGTGTAGAGATGAGAGTTTCTGTTGGAGGCGATTTCTAATTTTATTCCACTGTGGTCTGAGAAGATGCATGGTACAATTTCTATTTTTTATATTTTTTTGAGACATACTTTGTGGCCTAGGATATGGTCAATCTTAGAGAATGTCCCATAAGCTGATGAGAAAAACATATATTCAGTGGTTTTTGGGTAGAATGTTCTGTAAATGTCAGTCTGGCCCATTTGTTCTAGAATTCTGTTTAAGTCTATTGTTTCTTTGTTTATTTTCTGTTTGGAGTATCTGTCCTCTTCTGTCAGAGGGGTGTTGAAGTCTCAGGCTATTATGATGTTGCTGTTTATCATTTTGTTTAGATCAAGTAGGATTTGCTTTATGAATCTGGGTGCACCTGAGTTAGGTGCATAAATATTTAGAATTGTTATGTCTTCTTGTTAAACTGTACCCTTCACAATTATATAGTGACCATCTCTGTCATTCATTACTTTTGTTTATTTGAAGACTAAGTTATCTGAAATCAGAGCCACCACATCAGCTTTATTTTGGCTTCTGTTTGCTTGAAATAATGTTTTCCATCCTTCACCTTGAGTTTGAATGCATTCTTGTGGGTTAGATGTGTTTCCTGAAGACAGCATATACTTGGCTTGTGTATATCTATCCATTCACCCAGCCTATGTCTCTTTGGTAGGCAGTTGAAGTCATTCACATTTAGTGAGAAAATTGATAAGTGGGGCAGAGTTCTGTTCATCCTGTTGAGTTGAGCTTTGTTGCCTTGTTTTCTGTCTTCAGCCACTGTGGTATCTGGCCTTTGACCTTTAGCTTTTTGATGATTTTTACATTCGTGAGTGTTTATTGTGCTGATCCATGTGTAATATTGTTTTTAGTAATTCCTGGAGGGCAGGTCTTGTCTTTATGAATTCCTTTAGTCTTTGCTTGTCTGAGAAGGTCTTTATTTCTCCTTCACATACAAAACTTAGTTTTGCGGGGTAAAAGCTTCTAGGCTAGGCATTATTCCTTTTGAGAAGACTGAGAATGGGACCCATTCTATTCTTGTTTGTAAGGTTTCACTGGAGAAGTCCAACGTTATTCTGAAGGGTTTTCCTTTGTAGGTTACCTGCTTCTTTTGCCTTACAGCTCATAGGAGGGCCTCTTTTTTGGTTATTTTGGTCAGTCTGATGACTATGTGTTGTGGTGTCTTCCTGTTTGTGGTAAATCTCCAAAGAGTCCTTTGAGCTTCTTGTACCTGGATATCTAGATTTTTAGGAAGGCCTGGGAAATATTCCTCTATTATATACTCAAATAGTTTATCCAACCCTTGTTTATTTTCTTCTTAACCCTCAGGATGCCTAGGATTCTCATGTTAGGCTTCTTCACATAATCCCACATTTCTTGTAGGCTTTGCTCTTTTATTTCTCTGCTCTATCTCTGTGACTGACTTATTTAATTAAAAAGTGTTATCTTCAATCTCTGAGATTCTTTCTTCTGTTTGATCTGCCCCATTCTTGAGGCTTTCCACTGTGTTTCATAATTACGTAAATAAATTCTTCATTTCTAGAAGTTCTGTTTTATTTTTCTTTAATATTTCAATTTCTATGGTGAATTTTTCTTCCAAGTCCTGGATTTGTGTGTGTGTGTGTGTGTGTTTGTGTGGTTTCTTTGTGTTGGTTATCCATTTTTTCTTGCATATAATTGAGTTTTCTTACAATCCATGTCCAAAATTCTTTTTCTGTCATTTTAGTGTTCTGAATTTGGTTGATGTGCATTACTAGAGAGCTGGTGTTCCCCTTTGGGGGTGTGCTTTCCATTTAATTCTTCATATTCCCAGAGTTGTTTTGCTGATTTCTTCCCACCTGGATCAGCTCTTGCTTCTTACTTATAGTTTTTTGTTTGAATAGTAACACACCCTGTTTAGCCTCTGAGCCAGTATGTGGTGTTTGTGGGTGAGATGCGACCACATTCTGTATGATGAGTCAGTGGATGCACTTAAGGGGTGTGCAGAATGACTTCCCTCTCAGTAAGTGGCACTTGCTGGGAGGTGCAAGCTGCAGTGTTGTTTTTGGGTCCTGTAACCAGCTCTTATTCCTCTGAAGAGGCACTCTAGTGCCTCAGGTGGTGAGTGGTACCCTGGGAGTTCCAGGTGTGTCCTTATTCTCAGTAGGGGGTAGGTGGGGGAGTGAGTCTGGGCGGAGCTGGGTTGGGTGAGCCTGCCCTTAATCACCACAAATGCTGTTAGCTGGGATCAAATTTCCATTCTCTGCTTTTGGGCAAAGCTGCCAGGGAGGAGCTGAAATGGCCCCACGCAGCCGAAAAGTCTGCGTGTGGGGGTGGGCCTGTTTTATACCTGCAGTCTGGAGCAGGCCTTGCTCCTTTCCACCCTCCCCTATTCTGTGGTTTCTCCTGGGTTTCTGCCAGCAGGCAGGACCTCCAGCCAGTGGACCTCCCCTGGCTGTGATGCTGGCTGGAAGGGTCCCTACCCAGGATCGCAGCCTGAGCTGGGTGCACGGCCTTCCCGTGGGAAGGGGGTTGCCCCTCAAGCACACTGATCTGCCTCTGAAGTCACACGCACCTCAGTAGGCTTGTTCACAAATATCCCTTCTGTGCCCTGCGGCAATGCAATCGAGGCCTGGATGTATGGGATCTGGTCTGCAGGCCTGTCCCCTGGGCCCCAGATACCAATCCCTGACCTTGCCAGGGAGAGGAATGTTGGTCTCAAGTCCCCCACAGGGTGCCCAAGCTGGATCAATATCTTTCTGCCTCTGGATTTGCCCTGCCCTCCTGGAGTCAACAGGCCAAAAGCACCTGGGAGGGTTGGTGGATAGGGAGCTCACAGTCTGAGTACCCCTTAGTCTGCTGCAGGGCCCCAAAAGGAAAGGTCCCGTTCCCTGCAGACGCCCCCAGGTGGTGGCTAAATTGTCTCTCTCAGTAGCCACTGGTAGAGAAGGGGGAGGAGAGAATGAAGCAACATGGCACCTGCCAATGGGCTTGGGTCTGTGGCCGGGAGGGGCCCTGAGGGAGACAGGAGCCTGCTGCCCTGTCCACAAGAGGCTCACCACTCACTGGTGGCAGCTGTCTCTGGGCTGGTTTTGGCAGGTCTCTCCAACCGCTCAGGAGCCCACCCGCAGTCTGAGATGCAAGGGAGGGGAAATGTAACACTCCATCTGCCCTTGTTGCTGGTCTCCATACCTCTTGGGGACTTTTTCCTTTCAGTTCTCCACAACTTCTTCCCGTGGAGTCTCCTGTAGTTTTAGGCACCCTTCCTTCCTACCCTCATCCAATCTGTGTTTGTCTGCCTGTTTATTTTTTTTCACTTTTTTCTAACTTCTAAAATCTGTCTTTCTTGCAGAGATACCCTGGCTGGCAGTTTTTCTCATCTGCCATCTTGCCCCTCCAGTCTGCTGTGTGATTTCAATCATCCTTTATTATATGTCCATAGCACTTATTAAATTTGTGAATATACAGTCATTTGGGACTCCAAATCTTTTAGTCTTGTGGGGTTACTCTTCCTTTAAGTAGGATTTAGTTTCTGACTTCCAATATTATGTGAAAATTGTCAGATGTATTTCCCTCCAAATCTCAGATATGTTTGAGATGTTTGAATGTAAATATAGGCTACATAGTATTCTCAAAATTGACTTTGTGGAGCTTGAGGACCTCAATAATTCCAGACAATATGACAGACAGTAATGACAGACAAATTTCATTTCCACAGTAGTAAGACCTTCAATAAGAATTTTGAGATGACTAAAAGATCACTGGAGAGAGACAACAATTTGAGGGTAAGTCGAGAAAGACAAGCTCTTTCTGAGGCAAACAAAAGCATTATCTAATTAAAAGCACAAAGAGGTATATACTTCTGAAAGGCATGGAGACCGGTGCTCAAATATGAGCAAAGTGCCCATAGAGAAGATACCATCCTCCAGTATAATTGAGTCCAAATGAAAATTGGGCCCATAAAAATGCCAACTTAGAGAGATAGCCCTTTTCAAACACAGTTGAAACAAGTCTAGCACAATGATAATTGATTACCAATTGGAAGCTAAATGTCATATTCATTAAGGCAGAAAAAAGTTCAAATGTTTAACCAAAATTAATTATACCAAGATAACATCAGTATGTGTCTGAAAACTGCTGCTATAATTGGATCCTGATTTGGAATAGTGTGCTTCATGTTCCAATGGTAAGATCCTTTTCCATTACTCTGTATAGAATTTCCCAGCGGCTAATATTCCCCCTAAGGATTTCCCAGAATCTCACCATGTTATTGGATGTCTCACTGGCTCTATCTCCTTTTCTCTCTTGGGTCTCTAAACTACTCTTTTCCTATCTACCCCTACAAAATTCAAAATTTTTCCAACTTCACTATGTTAAGCAATCGATTTCTGATTTTGTTGTACCTAATTTATCTCAGCCATCTCATATGGATCCTCTCTTTGATCACCAGAAAATCCATCAGGAAAATTTCCTAAATAACAACCTATATCTTCCAAAAAGTAACAGGATTATTGTCAACATTTCGTTTTTCTTGTTGCTGTACTTGAATGACACTGTTTCTTTCATGTCTCTTTTCTCTGCTGGACTATACACACTGTGAAGGGAGGGCCATATATGTGTTCTTCATTTCTGAATCTCTAGAATTCAGCATGGTGAGAATAAAATAAAAGCCCAGTATTTATTAATATTTCTTTGATTAATAAGTTAATGCGTGGTTGGTACATCTTCTTAGCACTGATTGAAAGGTATTGCTTGATACCATCCTGTACCCCCAGCCTCCCCGAATAACCTGTTTTTTGGGAGTTAAGTACCAGTCCAGAATGAAAATCCTTCTTTTGATTGTAGAATATGTGGGGATGATGCTTAGGAATAGACTGAGAATGGGAAAGTGACTGGTCTGCAGACCTAGATCTGCCTCTGTGAAATCTCCTTTGGCCTCACCTGTTGCCTGCACCCTGGAGCAGAGTCAAAGAAATCAGAATGATAGTAGGAAAGATAAATGAACTGAGAAGAAACTCATGTTGAAGCAGAAGCAGCCCACAGGGATAGAATGAACACTAGAAGTACATAATGAGCACAACGTGCACAGTGACATGTACTCTGTCCCTTAGTTGTGGCTGGTGGTCAGGACGGCCAGCACTCACAGCGCGCCAGTCCCTGGGCAGCTTATCAAGCAACGCAGCAAACCGCTGCAGCTGCGCAAGCTCAGCCGCTTTGCCTCCGTTTCACACATGCAGAAACAAGGCCTGGATGTGACGCAACTTACCCAAGATCCAGCTGGTAACTAGGGGATCCAGGATCCGAGCCTTGGTCGGTCTGACCTTTTTCCTTCCTTCTCACGCTATCAATTATGTTTCCATCGGGGTCAGAAAATGTGGGGATTGTTTTAAACAACATCCTTTTGATCAAAGGGAATTCCTTTAAATTCCTCTGTGCAGTTTATTGTAAAGAGGTTCCTGATGCAAAAGTTTGTTCACAAACAAATGGACAAAGTTCTTTGTTAACCGTCATGTACCCTCGCTGCTTATCAAGATGTTTTGCAAATTAGCCCTGCAACTCCCCTGCGGAGGTTTCTTTCCCCTTTTAAAAAAATTTGTTGATTTTTTTGAACTAACACATCATAATTACACGTATTTATGTGGTACAATTTTGTGTTCTCACCCCAAATAAATGACAAATGTATGAGGCGATGGACATGCTAAATACCCTGATTTGATCGTTATGTAACATATCTGTATCAAAACATCAAATTGTACCCTGAGAAGCTTTCTCATCAAGTGTCTTCTTAACATTGAAGATACCATGACTTACAAACGAATATGCATTATTTTTTAAATTAAAAGATCAAAAATGTTGAAACGATTTGATTTGTGCACTTGAAAAGAAATAAAGGGTTGAAACCATTCTATACATAATTTTAAAATAAATATGACTTTATTTTCCTCAGTTATCTAAACATTTAGGTGAAAGTGGGTTTCTTTTAAAAAAAATTATTTATTACATCTAGAGATTTCCCCAGCTGCCTATTTTATTCATTGGAACCCAGGATGCTTCTTAGAAGTAAACCTTCATAATAAACATACTTTTAAATAACAAGTGACTAAAATGTAAAAGGTTCTGGGGCTTGTATGTTATTGTGTTTGTTTGGTTCCAGACTACCACACACACGTCTTCCCTATTGGAACTTATCTCTCAGGTGTATTGCGCCCAGGTGTTCTGAACACATCATTTACCCTGTTTCAAGTGTCACTGGTATAACGATAGAAAATGTCCAATATTGGCATCACAGCTTAGGTTCAAACATGAATAACACATGACTTCCAACATGCCAGATCCTTGTGTCTCATTGCCTGTGTTCCCTGGACACCCGCCTGCCCTCACAGCCCACGCTCCACGCACCCTGTGTGTTAGTCCAGAGGAGTTTAACAGGGGGATTCGTTGCATGCTTTTCTCTGTCACCAAAGTGCAGTTTCCTGCTCTGGGAAAGAGTGGCTTCCCCAGTGTGTTCACACCGTGCTTCACTCCGACAGCTTCTGTAACATTATCCACGATGTTCAAAGTCATGCATACAGCACAGTGGCACTTTAATTAGCAATTTGATTTAGAACTTAAAAAAATTTGTTCTATTCACTTTTGAAGATTCAAAATATTTTTCAATTTTTCATTTTGATAAGCATGTTCTTCAAAAGAACCCCGCTTGCATCAAATTCTATAGCAATGTACAAATTTGTCTCCACTGTGGGGGCCCTTAGACTCTCACTTAGCCAAGTGGAGGGACACATCTTGCTTTAATGTAACCTCAACATAGTCCCCAGCCCGGCTGCTTGAACAAGCTGCATACCGTTACACTGATGTTTTATTTACAGAAAAAGTCCTATTATTTAGCATTTATGTAAACTGCTTGCCTGGTTCCCTTGGAGATCCCTCAATCCAAACTAAAATTATGCCCCACCACTTTCCCTAATGGTGCCGCTACCAAGTCTCTCTCTCAGGGTCCTGACACACCTTGGAGTATGCCAAAGAGCACGGAACTAGAAACGCCCGCTCACGTGACACGGCGAGTGGCCAATGCCCCTCCCTGGGGCTTAGGAATTGTATTTTAAAAGTTATATTTTTTTCTTTCCTGGAGCCAATCACACTCTCTAAATAGTGGGATGCAGGGACACAGTGGGAACACCGTTAAATTCTTCATCCAAGTGTCTTCATCCTTTCAAATGTTTCACAGCACTGATTCCTGGCCCAAGGCCATGTCCTCAAGAAGCAAATAATCTCTCTTAATCAAAATAAAAAAGCCCTGTCTTCAGATTCGTCAACGTCCCACCCCCATTTCGTACTAGAATAGCTCCATTTGGCTCGCCCCGTGGAACGCTGTTTTCCTGGCTCCAAATGTCATGAACATTAAATTCAATTACGTAACAAAACCCATGATGTGGACACTGCCAGCGCTCTGAGTGGGTCAGTGGGACTAGGCACAAACGGAATAATGGAAACCACGTTAGTGCACAGTGCGCGTTGGGCTTGGTAAGAGCCGTTGATGGGGCCGTGGGCGCTGTGAGAATGAACCAGGCTGCGGCCACTCTGATCACGCCAACGAGCTCTTGCACACCGCGAGGAAGAATGATACACTCCGTTTACCTCAGGTGCCAAGGATCACAGGAGGGTAAGGAGACAGCCAGTGCTCTGCAAGAGCGCCCATAACGGACCTCCTGTCAGACCACGGTTTCCAGCTCGGGCCCTCATCCCTGGTGGAATCAGCTTTTATGAGGAAGGTCCAGTTAAAAGTCACATGGAATGTAATTACTAACTTACGTAGTAGAAACTAAAGTATTCACAGAGTGGACTAAAAACTCTACGAAGGCAGAGTGTCTTTTTTCAAAAGAGAGGACTCTTTAAGAAAGAGATAGTGACTGATATGTTTTTCTCTACTTGTTAGTTTTTTTTAACAAATATCCTTTTGTTTCAATGTTAACAAAGTGGTTGCTAAGACAATACCTTCTGGATGGAAGCAGAAATAAGACACTGAAGGAACTGTTGTTCCTCTCGGCTACGCAGCAGGTGCAGGGAAAACCATTTCCTGATTGTCTTTCTCCTATGGGTGGTCACAGGAACAAAAGAAAACACACTGTTAGCTGCTCTGGAGCGGAAGGTGGGAGTGAGCGGAGGAAGTGCTGTGAAAAACATTTGTCTAAGGCTGATCTTCGCGGGAATGTTGGGGACTTTTGTTTTGTTTTGATTTTGTTTCATGTTGCTACACTTTATACATTATTAAAACATTTGTGATTTAGGCTTACAATATAAAGACTGTTCATTTTCTGTCTTCATCAGAATGAAAGATTTCCTGGTTTCTGTCTCTCGGGTCAGCGACCAGCAGCTGGAGAGGCCCTTCAGGCTTCTACCGTCAGCCCTGATGTCGCCTGTGATATAAAGCACAGCAGCTACCTCTTACCGGCTTGTGAACAGAACACACTCACAAAGCTGGAAAGACTGAGTTCCTTCTTGCAGATGGCCAAATGCTGTTGTACTACCCAAACAACTCTACTTCCCATGTCATTATGTCAGACGCTGACGTGTTAAAATTGAATAAAAACCTCTAATCCAAAGAATAATCTCTCTTGATGGGCATGTGACATTTTGTTTTTAAAGTATTCAGCAAGTAGGCTGGGCACAGTGGCCTGCCCCTGTAGTCCCAGCTACTTAGGAGGCTGAGGTGGGAGGATGACTTGAGCCCAGGAGTTCGAGTCCAGCCTGGGAAACATAGTGAGACTCTGAATCTTTAAAAAAAAGAAATAGCAGGTAACCTACAGTAATAATTATAATTGTATACTGATAATATAGCAGACAATGGGTTCATTGAGTTGCATAGATTATCTCTTTATTCCTCAGGAGGAATTATAAGCTTTCCCAAGCAGATGAGGAACCTGGAGTTCCTAAAGCTAAAGTAACTTGCCCAGGTCTCACTGGTAAAAATTAGCAGAATTTCGCTGTGAACTCAAATTTGACCGGCTGTAATGCCCACAGTCTTATCCACACATTATGTTTTCCTGATATTTAAAAGTGTCTGTACTAGATACAATAAGACACACAACATGAATAAACTGCCGTATCTGTCCTGTCTCGGGGTAAAGCCCCGTCCTCACCTCCTGGGCGACGGCCCCCACTCTGAGACTCCCCCCGCAGCCCGGTCCCTGCGCACCCGGCGTCCCTCCGCTCTGGTTTCCACTTCCGTCTTTCTCGGGGTCCTACCCAATCCCATTTGCTCTCTCCTCCCCTCCCTCTTTTCTCTATTCACAGAAAGAGCCTCAATAACTCCTTAAACCAAGGGCTTACACTGTGAATATCAGAAAATGAGTTCCCTTTTCCTCATACTCTACCATACCTTCCAAAGCCTTTTACTTTTCGTCTCACCCACCCCATTTAAGCATCATCAGGTACAGAGCAAATGTCACCTTGCTAAACATTTCCCAAGTCTAGCAAGATAGAAAAAAGTCTGTTCCTCCACTGTGATCTAATATGTTTTTGAGCAGAATTTCTTCACAGCACTTATCACTTTTCATTGTAATTATTTGCTTATCTGTCTCCGTTGGTAAGGGAATGTGAGTTCTCTAAGGGAGAGCTTAGAGGACTTATAGGGCCTATCGGGCAGATGGGGGGGATGGGTGTAACATACATGATGAGTGCCATGCGCACCGTCTGGGGGATGGACACACTTGAAGCTGGGGGCCGGGAAGGGGACAAGGGCAATACACGTAACCTAAACTTTTGTACCCCCATAATATGCTGAAATTAAAAAAAAAGCTCAGGGCTCTCCTTCCTTATTGCTGCTTCCTTGTCCCTATATGATTGGTTTCAGAGAAAGGGCAGAAATTCAAATGGAAAAGTCAAGAGCCTCAAGAGTGAAAATCATCAGTAGGAGAATAAATAGGTAAATAAGTAATGACATATCTATTCTATGAAATACTACAGTATGCAGCTATTAGATAAAATAAGGTCAAAAATAATGTAAAAGGTTACTTTACATATTATTAAGTGGAAAAAACAATCATAGAATAATTCTTTGAGCATGACATAAATGGCATAATATTTTAAATCCAGATTTGTGTGTGTGTGTGTGTGTGTGTGTGTACATAAAAAACAAAAGAGGTTTAGCAGGATACACAACAAAGTGTTGATATAATTTACCTCTGGAAGGGGCAAAGGAATCAGGGAAGGTACAAAGGCTGGGGGTGAAGAAAATATATGAATAACACTCTATGCTTGTAAGTTAGTACAGTATAAAAAAGAATTTGAAAATTTAGGATCCACCTTTCTCAAACTGTCCCAAATATGTTCTTATACATCCTTTTATACCTGTGCAGTAAATACAAGAAGTTGGTGTTAGTTTCTCATTTCATATATGAAAGGACTGTGCAAATGAGTTTTGAAAATTATATTCTTAACAGTTATCTCTGTAGGTTGAAAATCACATGTATACCCACCAGAAATTCAAATCTGAAATTATGAATGTCCTGGTCACATCAGCCATGGCCCCAGGAATTTCATGCAGCCGTCCCTGTATTCATCAACTATTTCTGAATGCCTAGGATATGCCAAACAAATACTGGGGGAAGAGGAATGAACAAAACACAACACTGTTTCCATAGACCACTTTCTATTGGGGAGAGAGGTAATAAGTTTAAAAAAAAATTAGGTGGTAAGTGCTATTGAGAAAAAAATAGTGCAGGGTAAGGAAGTAATACAAAGTGGCCAAGAGTTATACTTGAGATAAAATGGTCAAGGTAGAATTTTCTGGTATTGAGAGAGGCACATAAATAAGTTGGGATGAGGGTGGGGAGAGCTAAGACCATTCCATCTAGAAGAAATAGCAGTAAAAGTCCCAGAAACATGCTTATTATGTTCAAGAAACACACAGGAGTTCCTTGCAGCTGGTGCTGAGGGAGAACAGTGAGAGATGATATCAGAAAGGCGGTAGGACCTGGTTCTTGTGATCAAAAGGGCCACTGTAAATTTTAGGTTAAGGTGCAGCCACAAATCTAAAAAAGGCGGTCAGCAAGATTGTCTATTTTTCTCCCATCATTTTCTCCAGCTCAGGTGCATGAGTTTTCCGAAGCATTTATCATGGCCACAGAGAGCAGACTATCGAGGTTAAATGCAAGAAGTAGAATCTGATACTGGGTAAGGATGAAAATAAGGACATAAGAGAGGTGGTAGACAGTGAAAAACTGTTAATATCAGTGGATTGGAAGTGTTGGTAGTGTTGAAGAATTGTTGGATTTGTTGTTATATATTAGTATATATTAGTCATGGAAATATAGGAGGAGGTTGTTGTAGAGCAGAATGCTTAACACTAAATCTGGAAGAGGGTGACACTAGTAATAGCACCTTCTAGGATATGATTGAGGAAAACCTGCTTTTATAAACAGGTTTGGTAGTTTGATTTAAAGATCCTATCTTAGTCCTTTCAGATTGCTATAACAAAATACCGTAAGCTGCGTAGCTTATAAACAAGAGAAATTTGTTTCTCACCTTTCTGGAAGCTGAAAAAGACAGTGCCTCCTTGCTGTGTCTTCACATGGTGGAAGGGACAAGCTAACTCTCCGGATCTTCTTTCATAAGAGTAACAATCCTCTTTTCCATGTTACAGAGAAGTGCTGCCTTTAGCTCCTAAATTCCCCAGGGAGTAATGGTGCTCCAATAGTGACTAATTAGATAGCATAAAAAAAATAATAACAATAGTTTGTATGTGCCAGGCATTAAGCACTAAGTTAAAGACTTAATATCCATTAACCTGTTTTATTTTGCAGTAGCCAAAGGAGGTAGAGAGTTATGTCACTTCACATGGTACAGATGGAGAAGCGGGGGTTAGGGATATGAAGTCATTTGCCCTATTCATATAACTATTCGGGGGCAGAACTTGGACATGAAATCCAACATATTTCACTCCAAACCTTGTGCTATTAACTGCTAAACTCTAAGTTCTTTACCACTAAACTTTTCGTAAAATAAGGTAAAATAACCAAGAATGTAAAAGAATCATGAAGCAAGAATCGGCATCTTTATGAAGGAATGATTTGCACTTCCTTTGCGGTTAATCAGAATCAAGACAGACCATCAAGGAGATAAAAAGGTTCCTAGGAAATTCCCAGGCAATATTATAACGCTCCAAAATATATCACTCAGTATTTTAAAAGATCAAAATGAACATTCTAATAGGATTATCTTGTGAGGCAATTTTGCTTGGCAATGTGGGCGTGGCTCTCATTTCTCCGGGTACCAGGAACATGTACTCCACCATCAGTAGCGACGCAGGATGTATGGCAAAGAGATTTGGAGGATTCATTAAATGTGAAGCTTTGGCAGCACATATGGGGAAGTGTTTATAAAGCAGTTTGGGAAACAAGACTGCAACAAATTCAGGTTAATATTCTTCCCAGAACCTGCTGGTCCCCATCCAGGTAGGTTTATAGACAGATGCTTCATTTTGGGAACGCTGAAAACGCAGAGCTGTTACTCTCTGTTACCTCAGTTCGGACCCGATCTCTACTTAAAGCAGTAAGTCCATTTTTTTAAATCAATGCTAGGTTTTTGGGTGCATAATTCTAGGACATAGCACATTATCAACAAAACAATAATACACACTTTGGCCGGGCGCAGTGGCTCACGCCTGTAATCCTAGCACTCTGGGAGGCCGAGGCGGGTGGATTGCTTGAGCTCAGGAGTTCGAGACCAGCCTGAGCAAGAGCGAGACCCTGTCTCTACTAAAAATAGAAAAATTATCTGGCCAACTAAAACATATATATATATAAAAAATTAGCCAAGCATGGTGGCGCATGCCTGTAGTCCCAGCTACTTGGGTGGCTGAGGCAGGAGGATCACTGAAGCCCAGGAGTTTGAGGTTGCTGTGAGCTAGGCTGATGCCATGGCACTCACTCTAGCCCGGGCAACAAAGCGAGACTCTGTCTCAAAAAAAAAAAAAATAATAATAATAATACACACTTTATTTGGAGCTCTGCAATCAGTATTTTCAACAGGGATGAACAATGCTTATGCTCAAGCCAATAAGAAAACTGCCAATCAGGACTGAAGGGCCACTAGGTGTTTAAATTGTTTTTATAACACAGAATTTGGACTCCTCACTGGTTCTTGACTAATAGCCTTTGCCAAAGAATCAACTTTACTTCATGTTTTGCCTCCAAAGTTTACCTCATGTTATGTGAGAAACTGTTATTATTTTAATTATGCAAGCCACCTCGAGTTTGCCAGGGGCCCTGTGTCAGCCTCTTTATACAAGAACTAGCTGAATGTTGGTCAAATTTTAGTGGGACAAAAAAGAGAAAAGCATTACTGTCTCTTTAGGTCACTGGGGTAAAGAGAATTTGGGGACAATGAGGAATCACTGGGCCTAAACCCAGCAGATGAACCGGTTTTGCTGAGTGTTCAACCCTGTTACCTAAGGACTCTTTGCCCTCTGACAGAGGCCGCAGAGCCAGCTCCAGCAAAGTCCGAGGGACGTCAGGCGACGCCTCCATCGGTCAGCAAGCCACCAGCCGCCCCGGCCACCCCAGCCCGCTCTGGCCGTGGGACTAAACGTCACTCACAAAGCGCTTGGGAGCGCGACATGTTTCCTCCGGCCGCCACCTGGCTGCCGCGGAGGCAGAGGTATTTCCGGGGAAACCGTTTGCCCCGCTGCCCTCCCAGAGCTGGAGGCCGCCCTGGCTCTGGTCTCGCGGGGCCCGCGGTCAGAACCACCCTCGCTGCCGTCAAGGAAGCTCTGCATGAGCACAGGGCTGCACGTCCCTGGCATTACTCTGTAATGTGCCATCAGCTTCCTGGGAGGGAATCTGGGCCCTGCGTGTCACACCCTGTCAGGGACCGTGACAAAGAGATGGAGCAGGTGGTGAAGGAGGCAATCAGGGAATGGGATGCTGGAAAAGGAACTTTAAAACAACCACCACTGCAACCCAGTGATCAAATCTTAGCTTGGGCCAAGCTTTGTGCTAAGTGCTTCGTATCAATTATTTAACTGAAGCCTCACTACAACCCTGTGGGGCAGGCCGCATTGGCCCCATCTGACTGCCCCACCTGCCACGTGGTGAAGTCAGCAAGCTTTCATAAAACAGCTTGACTGAAATCTGGCTGTGACATTGCTCCTCCACTAACCAAAGGTCTATTGACTGGAGTCCCGAACAGACATTTCAGGATTTCCAGGAGCACAGTCCCCATGCGCCAGCTGGCCTCAGAGGCAGCCAACATTCTTTGGGTTGCTGGAGTCCAGCCCTTGCACAGCTGGCTTAGGAGCAAGCCTCTCTTTCCCCCTGGAACTCCTTCTGTCTGCAGGTTTATGATGCTCAGGCCTTTTGTTAAATCTGGCTGGACTGTAAATGAGAATCATACTTTGCACCTCTACCAAGGCTGTTATCTGAAAGTCTTAGAGGACTTTACAGATTATGTCAACAAACCACCCTCTCCCCCCCCCCAGGTATTTCAACCACTTTAGAAATGAATAGTCAGCTAATTTAGTCATTTGTTTGAGTATTTTAATAATCAATTACAAATAAAGCGTTAACAGCCTTTACTGAGGCAGTAGGTGGCAGAGCCATTCATTGGTAGACATCAGGCAAGCTTTAGGACAAGTTTAGCAGAGTAATGTTTCCTTTGTTTATCACATCAAAATCTGTGTCTCTAATGTGGTACCAACCAAGCCATAGCTCCTTTTCATGCTGATTAAATAACTTCCACTGGGAGCAGGGAAGATAGCAACAGCTGTAACCTAATGCCTACAACATGAAAAGTTCCATCCCATTATTGGCTTTGCATAAAAATGAATGTGTCAGTCTCATTTTATGTTCACGTGGGTCAAGGATTTCTGCATGAAAATTTGGTCATTGTATCGACCCCCAGAGTATTAGGAAACAGACCCTGAAGGTGAGCTGTCTGGCTTTAAAAGTCAGCGCTACCATTTTCCATCTTTGTGTGTTAGGCAACTGACTCCATCTCTCTGTCTCAGCTTCACCATCCATAAAATGGGGGTAATAAAACAGTTCCTACCTCACGGTTTGCTGGTGAGTATCAACTCAGTTAATGCATTATAATTACTTAGAACAGTACCTAGTATATAGCAAACTTTATGTACGTATTGGCTACTACTATAATAATGAATATTAATGTCATAAATCTGCACATTAAATGAACCATACTGTAGCTTCAGTACTGTTTGTACCCTTTCCACATGATTCCAAGAAAACGTTTTATTTACATGTGGATGTTCTCATTTACAACTGCACCAGAGAGAAAATCACCCACCAAAGTGAGCAAGTGCACATTCTAATGTTAACCATGTCGATTATCTTCTCAAAATCAAAATGTGAATTTACCTTCTGAAGAAAATTTTGTGATTAGCTATGTTTTAGTATCCAATTGAAATGATTTTCTAATCTTCATTAGAGTTTGCCTCTTTCTTATATATTTCTTATTAAATCTCTCTCTCCTCAGTTTCCCATATAGCTTTTTCCTATTAAAATACCTTTTCAATTTTTTCAGACATCTCTTCCTTATGTTTTAACAGTTTGTGTTAAATCAAAATTTCACTTTCTCTGACCCTCTTCTCAAAGCTCACCATTTCTATTTCCATGAACAATGCATTTTTTCTTAATTCAACACAGCTTCATATTCAATAATCTTTCTCCCTTTTCAAACTTCAATTCCTATATCTGGCCTCACAACCCAACTTCCTTTCTCTTTTCTCCTTCATATTACCTGGCTCCTTTCCACTAGATTTCAGTCCTACTTTGTTTCTACACCAAGAACTTTCTCCCTTGAGAACTTTGACATAAATCCCTAAAACTTTAGTTTCTATTAGTAATCATTCCACACATCCTGCAACCCCATCAGACCCTGGGGGAAAAAAATGCCTTCATGTTGGCTTCTCGTGGAAACGTAACACTCGGAGACCATCACAGGGAAAATCACTATTTTAAGGACAATTCAACCCATAGCATAGCTCCTCCACCATCCTAAATACAGCCCTGGGAATACTCCCATTTGGGTCATATAAATCCCAGTCTTTAATGAGGAGTTTCCTTATTCATTTCAAATAGACACCGAAAAGTACAGTAAATTCCTCAGAATGAAATGTGACTGACAGATAAATTGTACCCAAGAGGATGAACAAAAAAACTCCATGGTCTCCACATATTCCAGCCAACCCATACAGCATTTTCTGAACAGTTCTAGAGCCACTGATGGGTCAGCACGGTTAGCAGAGCAGGCTGCCAGAGACCCAGATGTTGCTGTTGGAAATATATCAGCAACACCTCCTGCACACAGCCGTGGATCTACAGAGGAGAGACCAGACGGCAAATAAACTTTGATCCTTTTATTACAGTCACTCAAATGACAATTGCTAGAAAATATTGTAGTGTTGGGCATTTTTTCTTCTTGGAGAACCTGCATTAGACAATGGAGATTAGAAATAAACAGATATTAAAATCTTGATAAAAGGAGAAAGAAACTGAGGTAGAGAGAAACCAGCTTTCACCATGCAAGGAATATGCTTTTTGTTCCCTCCTAGGATGAAATTCACCACGTTCCGTATTCGAGTTCAATCACGGTGCGGAGCCAGTGCAGCCCCCGTCTCCACTGGGAACGTTTTCCTTGGCATCGGTCTGCACAGTTTGGATTAAACACTGTTCTTTCTGAACTGACAAAGAACTTAGGTAATGTCTTTTTTGTAAGAACTTTAAAAGTATATTGGCAATGAAGCTAATCGCACGTCGAAAGTTCCCTTTTTCTAGTAATCACAAAACAATCAGCACTATGTACAACCAGAAAGAACATTTTTGTGTTAAGCAAAGGTTTACTGTAACCACTATTAAGGGGCATCCATCTGTTGAAACCATTTATTGGTACTTGGAAATACAAACTAGCATTTTAGAACATTCACTGCAGAAAGATGATGTGTCTGACTCATACCGCAAAGAGATTTGTCTCAAGGAGTGGCTGTGCTGGAAAACTAGGTGCCGGGACAGTGCGAGCGGCAGGGGATTGCCCCCAGGGATGGCGGGGGTCTCCCTCCACCGTTCTCACTTGCCACCACATCATGCTCTTTTGTCACTGCATAACAAATCTCTGTAGACTACTGGAAATGTCACTGAAAAGGAACATCCCCTTAAGCACTGTCCCTATCACCCTCACAGTGATTATCACCATTGTCACTGCCTGTCGCACCCTCACCACAGCTGTGTCCCACGTCCTCACTGCTAGTCTGCAGCCTCCCTCCCACCCACCGCCCCACATCACAGCCTCGTCACCAGCTGGTCCACCACATCACTGCTACTGTCACCACCATCACCGTAACCACGGCCACTGCCAGCATGGGTGCCACCTCCCGCCACCATCGCCACTGCAGCTACCACCATTCTCTCTGCCACCACCACCACCAAATATTTTAGGGGACTTTTTTCTGTTTTTCATTTTATTCTGTAGGCATGTAATGTGTTTCTAATGCCAGCTCCAATTCCATGTTCTAAAACACTCTATCCCAGCCAGAAATGACTACAACGGTCTTAGCTGCTTTGTGTTGACATTACTATATTGCAAGCTCCTGGATATTTTTTTCTTCACTTACTTTTTTTCTCTTGTCATCTCTTCAGAACATAATAGCTTCCTTGCCATAATGGCACACTACAGGAAGGTGATGAAGAGTAAGTGAATAAAATAGAAAACAAAATGCCCTACATTTCACTTCCATTCTTCATTCCTATGAGAATGCCTACAAGAAATCCCATGGCAGGACAGACATTGAGCAGTGGAGGGACACTAGGTATATGACTATACAAATACAGGAACATAAGCCATCAAATTATCAAGACTCGGTTGTATTTTTTTATAACTTGTGGATCTTTACCCCCATTATTTAATTCTATGGATTTCTAGCTAAAAAAAATGATATTCTGAAAAATTAAATCTACCCTCCAATTAAAAAAAACAAAACACTGCTAACGATGGATGAGTAGGAGTGCAGATCGACAGCAACACACTCTTAACTCAGGCTTCAGTCACTTGCCCCAGCACAGACGTCCTTGAGAGAAGGACCAGAATGGAATTCCAGTAGCTCACGGTTACTCATATGGTGTGGACCAGAAGGCTCTGAGACATGTTAAGAAGTTAATTAGGAGAGTTACGGAGTTGCTTTATCCCAGGGAAGCTCTGGCTCTATTAATTAATTACTTATCTATCTTGTGTTTCATTCTCTGTCATAAAACCTCTTCTTTGCATGCAATTTACATGGAAAGGGAAAGAATTTGAAGACTTCTGAAGTCCCTTGAGATCTTGCTGCAACTCCTAAGATTTTCTATCATTTGTAGAAAGGATCTGTTTTTACAAATACCGTGAAACATGAATTATGATTGTAGCTGCAGAAAAGAAACATTCCTGAAAGTACTTTATCTCAGCCATGGCCTCAAGGCTGCCCTTGCAAAGTTTGTAAAACGTAGTGGGATTATAGGGGCAAGACGGAAAGAGACTGTCAGAATCTCTCGCATGAAATAATAGCAATAATTCTAAAAGTGCCTTTGTCTTGTTGAACAAGTGCCATCAGAGAGACTCATGCTTTCCTCACAGCAGCAGCGTCTTTGCCGACACGAATCGCTCCAGAGAGCAGAGGCAGCAGGCAGAGGGGAAGGTATGCACACTTCAGCCTGAAGCGCTTCATCACCAAAGATGTATGGCTTGATGGTCGCCTGGTTTCAGGGATTAAGAAGGAGGTTATTTGTTCCACTGCCAACTCTTTCCTAATAAACTTCTCCAACTGGGGTTCCTCTCATAATTATCTGTTCAAACTGTTAAGATTGATTTCTTAGCCTATGCAATCAGAAAAGAAGTCTTGTAACGTGATTCTTGGTTAATGTTGTGCCAGAAACATCAGGATCTAATGAATGGAGGCCTGGCCTAAAAGCCAAGCTGAACCGCTCCTTTCGCCAAGTCCACCCCGACTGACTCAGTCACTACTGTTGATGCAGTGGGCTCAGAGTGAGTTCCCTGGATCCTCCAGTAAGTAACTGAACTGCTCTGGCCTGGAATGCCTTATCTCTACAAGGAAAGGATTTCTTACGTTGTCCGGAAGCTATACTCTCCCCATGGACTCATTCCTCCCTGGTATGGAAGGAAGAAGCCTGTGAGCCCTTTCCACGACACATTATAGTGAAGGCATCGTTAGCCTTTCATTTATTTCACAAGCATTTATTGAGCTTCCAAAATGTGCCTGGCATTGTGCTAAGTACCAGATACACAGTGGTGGCTGTTATGGTTTGAATGTCCCCTCCAAAACCCGTGTTGATATTCAATCCCTATTGTGATGGTAATAAGAGGTGGGAACACTGAAGAGGCCATTAAGCCACAAAGGCTCTGCCCCCAGGAGTGGATTAGTGTCACTGTTGTGGGGGGCATGTCACTGTGAGAGTGATGCGCTGTAAGAATGAGCTCAGCCTCTCTTGCTTACTCTCTGTCCGCTGCTCGTGCACCTCCACCTTCTGCTGTGGAACGACACTGCATAAAGTCCCCTGCCGGATGCCAGTGTCATGCTCCTGGACTCCCTGGCCTCCAGGGCTGTGAGCCAGATAAACTTCTTTTCTTTATAAATTACCCAGTCTGTGTTATTCTGTTACAGCAACACAAAGAAGACTAAGAAATCTGATCCATGATCAAGCACAGGGATATATACTTGCCTTGTAGAACCTATAATCTAGTGTGGGAGCCACCCATTAATAAAGTAACCACACAAATAAATGCACAGTTACAACTTTGATAAGTACAAGGAAGATAAAAAACGTGATGGCCAGTAGGGTTAGCGTACTCCTCCCCTGTCACACATACTCAGGCCAAATGTGAGGGCAGGGCTGGTTGGAGTGGAAGAGAAGGGGATAAAGAAAAAGGAATAGGAGAGTTTGTCATGGCTCATGGAGGTTCTATGGCTACCAAGCCACCTTTGTTGCTTATACAGAGGTGACAAATGCAAGCTTCAGCATCTCATGAACTGCTAAACCCATGTTCATGAATATTGCGGTGTGACATGTAGTCTAGTTATCAGACCCTCTGGAAAAAAGTGGCCACTGTGTCATCATGCCCCAGAGAGCATAACATAGCCACAAAAAGTTGTCTTTCTGTGAATCTAATACGACACTAGATAGGAATAAAGCCCGGAACTTGGAAACAATGGCAATCAGTGTCCCAGCTGTTGCTGTTTGTCCTATTTTCTATGTGATATGTGGTTTTTCTTTATAGTTCCATACTTTCTGAAGACAATAAAACAGATAATTTTTGTACAAAAATATGGTTTTCTACTTTATCAATAACCCACAACCTATAATATATACGACAAATAGCCATTGAACGGAAATGCAGAAACCAGAGTCCATTAGACCAGCAATCTGTCTCTCTCTCTGGACAGGCAGATGAGGACATCAGCATTCACTCCAGCTCACGCATATCACTGGAAACTGATTTTCCCAAGTTTTGCAAAAGTGTTATCTGGTTCATAATCACACATATGCTATTTTTAATGAACTCTACACAATCACTTCCCTGTTTTCCCCTCTGCCACCCGCTCCCCCAATGACCAATGACTTGTCCATCAGCCCATATAGGGAGAAATGTAAAAAGAGAACACTGAGTGCTTTTCCTTCCCTCACTTCTGAGCATCTGGAGCAATGTCACATCGGGAGGAAAAAGTGACCCTCACTGCACTGCCTCCAACTCGCATCTCTTTGTTCTTTCCCCGTTGAAAATCTGGCTTGACTCCCGTCCACTCCCAACTCCCTCCATTCATGCTTTAGTCCATCTCCTCTTGGCACGATTCGAGCTGCAACTGTCAAATCTAGCTGTGCTGCAACTTACTGAAGGCTGACTCTGCTTCCACGGTGCCGGCCTGCAGCTCCTCAGCCCTCCCCACGGCCCTGCGTTCCCAACCTTTACTCAATGCCGAGACTCTAAATCTATAGAAAGTCAATTTTCCTCACACTTTTTAGAGGCTAGAAAGATGTTTCTACTCTCTTGTCTCATAATTGTTCTGCCTTTTAAAAAAATTATATTGTCTATGGAAGAAAAATATTAAAAATTAAAATAACTAGTGTCTGATAATTGTGTCCATGTTGTACTGCATAGATACAAAACAGGAATGTAAAAATAACCCAGAACCATACACACAGGAAAAAGCAAGGTTTAACATATTGGTGACCATTATTCAGACCTCTCCCTCTCTCCCTCCCTCTCTTTCTCTCTCTCTCTCTCTCTCTCTCTTTCTCTCTCTCTATCTCTGAATGAACGCTCACCTGCTTTGTGATAACAATCTTACTTGTAGGGGAGCATGCAGAATTGGATGGCTGGTAATCTACATGCTTCACCATCTACATGCCAGTAAATCGAAATCTAAAGCCCCTGATAATGGCTGCATAGACGTGTGTGTGTGTGTGTGTGTGTGTGTGTGCACGCGCACGGGTATATGTGTTTAATTATCAAGGGACATTTGGATTGTTTGAGATACTTCAATGTAGCCATCCGGGAAATTATGAAAGGTAGGGCTACTGGTTGGCGAATCATTTGGGGTTCCCTTTTCTTCAGTAACCCCTCTCTATGCTAACACTTTCAAAATAATGGCCCAACAAAGATATCCATTCCCAGACCTGTCGATATGTTACCTTCCATGGCAAAAGGGACTTTGTAGATATGCAGTGAGGTAGTACATTTCTGTTCGTTTAAGCCACTAAGCTTCTGGTAATTTGTCAACAGCAGCAGTAGGAAACTAATCATAGCCTGTCCTCAATTTCCTCCCCAGTACTCTCCTAAGAGATTCAGTAAAATCATCACCACCCCTTCTGGGGACTCTTGCCCAAATGTAGAGAATTTGATCATGAGCCTAAGTTTTCTCTCACAAATAATCTCTTGGGGTTCTACAGATTATTCACCTAAGAGTAATCTTAACTTTGGGAAAGTATTCTTTCTTGGAAGGAAGTGAGGAAAGAGAGAGGACCAGCCTCACCATCATGACAATTGAAATTACCAGGTCCGCCTATCACAGACGTGACTACCTGGCTACACTCATATGTAGCTGGTGTCAGTGGAGGTTCAGGGATGCTGGCTCTTGCCTTCTCCATGGACAGGAGGGAAAATGGACCCAGAGACTATGTCTGAACATTATAGTTCTCTTCAAAATCTTGGTATACACATCAGAAACTTTTCAATATTGTGCTGCATGGGCACAAATATATTTTCCAACAGGGCAATGTAAGAGTCAAAGGTTAAGACATTCTAAAGAATAAAACGAATTACCAGTACTGGAGAGAGCACTGGAGTATATAAACTACAGCTGTTTGGCTATATACTCTGTTCCCTAAATTTAAGAAGATAAAGCAAAACTATCACTCACCTGTGAAGAGAACTGCTGTCCCTGGCACAGATGAGGATCACAATGAACCATTGTATTATACTATCTTCAGGGTTCTTTGGTTGCAAGCAACTGATGCAAATGCTGGCTAACTTAGGAAAACAGAGATTTTATTGCAAGGTATGAAATAGCTTTTGAAAGCTGTAAGGGGCTGAAGATTGTGGACTGGAAAGGTCAGCAACCAGGGCACCTCCAGAGACCTAAGTCACAGGAACGAGCAGAGAGATTCATGAGGACACTGTTCATGGAAGAAAAAAGCTACAAGAGTTAAAGTCCTTGAGGACAGTCATGTGACCAGTCCCTAGAAATTTGGGGAGGGGAGATTGACAGTGTCCAAAATATCACTCCCCAAAGACAGAAATTTTTGAATAATAATGATAACAATAGCAAACAGTTCTATAGCATTTCACTAAGAGCAGGCACCATCTCAAGCACTTGATAAATGAGACATTAGCTCATTCAATGCTCATGGCAACCCTGGGAGGCTGGTTCTGTTATGAGCAGCACTTTATCTAGGAGGAAACTGAGATACTGGGAAGCAGGATACTTTGGCCAAGGTCACAGAGCTAGTAAACCGCCATGCTAGGATCTCAGCACAGGCAATGAGTGCACTTCCAGAGACAAATACTTAACTGTTGTGCCATGAGGCCTTTCTGTGGATTTTTCAAGAGAAATCCGGGGTACGGGTATGAGACAAATGTGGCATGGCTATAAGTAGCCAATAGTGGGGCTCAAACTACCATTAGCATTTATTGGACATTAATTTCCTATGTGTCACAAAGTAAAACATAAGAAATTAAACATGGAGAGATGGCGCTCCTACCCTTGCACAGACAACACTATTATAATATAAAGCAGTATACTGAGATACAAGCTCCGTGAGGACAAGGAATTTGATGTCTTATTCACACTATATCCAGAACATGGTCTAGGATTTGGTATATAATGGGCACTCAGTAAGTATTTGTTGAATAAATGAATACAACAAAAACACTTAAAAGAGATTTAAATAACTTCTACAAATAGATTCAAATACAACAACCAAAGGGTGTATCTTTGGGAGAAGTGCTGAGTCAAGATGTGAGGAGACAAGAAAAATCATGGGAAGCTTCCTGGAGTAAGAGGAATTGGTTGATGTTAGTTTGTAATACCTTCCAGTAAGCAGGCCATAAACAGAAAAATACAGCAGTCTTCACTATCAGTTTATTTGGAGGACTTTTTAATCAAAAGAGTGCTAATTAAAGAGATTCATATTTTAATAATATTCTAAGGTGAATTGGAAAGGATTTGAAAATAAATGTTATTGATAGTGTTTTGAATGTGGTTATAAGGCCTAAAGAGATTCTGAGCATTTCAATGCAGGAAGAGGATGATGAAAGAGACGATGATATGGAGTATAATAAGTATATTTTAAGATCTGAATATTTTTTGGCAGTGAAATAGGTTAGGGAATGAGGAAGAGGACTACAATTTTTCTCTTTATAAAACTGGAACATTTTCAATGAGTTGAAAAATCTAAGACTCTACCAAAAAAAAAAACTCCTCTAAAAAATCATGTCCCTCTGTTTTGGGGGGGTGAGAGGCTAACATTTAGCCATCATGCATGTCAGAGACATTCAGCCAATAGCAGTCATCCAAGGCTGGTGTCTCTCCCAAGTGGTGGGTGCCCAGACAGCACCCACTGGCAAGTATGTTCTAAGAAAGCTCCCTGGTAGGTGCTCAACGTAAAGAAGGGGTAAGGGTGAAACTGTGTTGGAGACACTTTTGATGAGGAAGATACTAATTTATGGACAGGAAACAAAGGATTGAAATAAATAGATGCTTTTTTAGATGACAGTTATCTTCAAGGACAAGTACTAAAAGTCATTTCTTGTATTATTTTCATAGATTTACTGAAGACAGGAATTCCCTAGCATCATCTCTAAAATTATGAACCCCATCTAAATTTTGTAAGTAGCTAGTAGCCAGGTGAATGAGTTAAAACTAAGGGAGGTCTCAGGAACCTTTCTGAGCAAAGAGTCAAACAAGATATACTCTCTATCAATTGCAAGTCAGAAAGGGAACTCAGACCACTGTGGAAATATTCCAAGAACACGTGCTGGAGAAGCAGACTAGAGGCCAGCCAGGTACACTACACAATCAGAAATGGGAGGGAGAAGGTAGCCAATCCATGATGACCAAAACACTGAGGATGGATAAATCCAAAACAGCAGACGCTGAGAGAAAACATGATCAAAATCTATAAAATTGCCATGAAACTGATGAAATGGGATTGTTTACTACAAAATTACTAAAAGAGGAAGACATTTTGGCAGATATGAGATAAACAGAAAACCAATTTTTAAAAGTTTTCTTTCTACAGCTTTACCAAGTGTGTGAAATTCATACTATGAAAGGGTCACTTGAGGACAAGGACTGGTCTTATTCATGGCTGTGTTCTCATTTCCCACTCTGGAACCTAGAAGTATTAGATGCTTATTAAATGCTTCTTAGATGAATAAATCAACAAATACATAAAGAACTATGAGTTTTCATAATTTTGAGTTTCAAGTTTCCTTAAAACTATCAGTGACAGAGAGAGAGAGAGAATGAGAGAGATTGCACAGATAATAGGTTAAGTCACTTGAAGATGGTACCAAATATATACATATATATATGGTCTCCTATTATTGTGACCTCACTGCCCCAATAAAATTTGCCTTTTATATCTCCAGCCTCTAATCTATTCTGCTGTAACCCCTAATTTATAAAATAACTGCTAAGAAATGTGATCCACTAAACCAGGTTTAGTGGCCATGATAGTGTCCTTAGATAGAGACTGGACTGTCCCCACCTCCCCAGCATTTTCCTGACAGAGACCAATCTGGCCCACAAAGCCTGAGATACTTAATATCCGACCTTTCCAGAAAAAGTTTGCCAGCCACGTTTGCAATCACTCAACTCTGCCATTGTAGCACGAACGCAGCCGTACACAGACAACACGTGAACAGAGAGAGAGGCCTGGCGACAGGCGACCTGCGGGAGAGTGTGCGGGGTTCTGGCGGAGAGGGCCGCACCTAACTCGAACGAAAGGCTGCGCGCAGCGGATGGGGGCAGCGCAGGCGAGGGGACGCGGTGCGTGCGAACCAGCTTCGGGTCATCCGCAGGGGCTGGGACGTCTGTTGCACGTGGAGAGTAGCGACAACCGAGGCCGGGAAGGTTGGCTCCCTTCCGTCGGGGACGCGTGTCCTCTGCCCACAGCCTGCCCGTCGTGCCCGGCACTCGGCCGGCCCGGGCGCAGGGGCTCCGTAAGCGTTGGCTCCGTGTGAAGGAAAGATGGGAGCATCAGATCAAGTAACTCTAAGTTATTTTAGGGCAAGAAAAAGAGAAAGCCGAGGGTGGCAAGTCGCAGAAATAACACGACACTACCACTTACGACCTGTGACCGTGGGTGATTTCTGTGGCCCCTCTGGGTCTCCAAGCCTGCGATCTAGAGAGTGTCACACTGGCACAGTGGCGCTTCCTTCGTGGCGTCGCTGCGGGGTCGAACGGCGGTTCGCGTAAGCGGCGCGGGCCGAGCCTGGCAGCTAGAGGCTCTCAATAAACGGCAGCAGTTACTGCGGGTCTGTTTGACTGCTGGGTTTGGCAGCATCTCACTGTTTGATACTGTATCTGTTTTGGCAGGGACGCTGCAGCAGGCTGCAGGCCGTGATGGCGAAAGCAGTTCTCTGAGATTCTGCTCTGGGTTCGCGGGTTGTTTGTTCAGTCCTAGCAGCTAGCGCCGGCCTCCTTTGGGACCCAGAGAAATCACGGGCCACAGGGAACCAAAAGGCAGGCAGAAACCTGAGCAGCCGGGGAGGTGGCCTTTGTGGAGAAAACATTTGTTCCCCTTAAAGAAATAGGATGTTTGAAAAGAAAACATGCAACATTGGAGACACAGACCCCAGCACATGCATTTCGGTTACCACTCCCTCCAGATGGGCCCAAGAATCAAGCCAGCTACATGATGCAGCCTATGCCAAGAACAAAATCCACTATAGAGAATGCTGTGTTCTTGCACAAAATAACTTTTGTGTTATAATAAAGTAGAGTTGTTTCCAATTGCCATTTTCCAAAAACAGACAACCCCTCTAATTCCTTAAGTTTATGATGCAAATAAAGAAATCTTAATAGCCGTAATTAACTTAGGGTTCTGGGCATTGTTTATCAGGCACGAACGAGTGTCCTGGAGTTTTCCCAAGCTTTAGAAATGCAGAAGAAAATGAGTTAAAACTAGTCTAGACCTGAATTGGGAAAAGTGTCTTGGCCGGGAAATTACCAACATTCAAACTTAACTTGATAGGCCTTGCGCCATGGGCAGCCTGCAACAGCGCGGCCCCTAAGAGGAGACAGACAAATTGTGGGCAAAGCCAAAAACGAAACACACAGCTAATGAGGCCGCAGGACCTCCCTCAAGGACTTCTGATGACTGTCTTTTTGTCCCTCACTGACATTCAAGACATTTAACCAACTAACCAGTTTCCTATGTAAAATATGTTAATAATTCTTGATTTGGAGTTGGTTTTAAAGGCCCTTTTTGAAAGTATTGGGAGATACTTTGCGTTTGTCTCACTGTTGGACCGCAGTTGCCTGTGAGTCACTCACACTCCAGAAAGCCAAGCTCACACAAGGGACACGACTCCGTGTGCATGTACAAAGCCATACACGTTTTTATTTTTTAAAGGCCACAAGATATATAACTTTCCCTTTGGTTTTTTGTAATACTCATGTGAGATTAAGGGTCTACTAGACCTCTGGTGTTCAAGTTATTTTTGCCCCATTTTTGGGCATCTCCTCTGTCTCTACTGTGGACAGCTCTGTCCAATTGCGTATGTGAAAGAAATTCCGCAGCACGGAACGGGAGTTCCCAGTGCAACGTCCTAGAATGGAGCAACAGGAGGAAACATAAAAATGATTTGTTTATACTATTTATAAGCTAAATCTGCTTGGTAATAAATCGACTCTATGTAAGCCAGGACATCTGCACAAATTCCTTTCGGAGGACGGCTATGACTGCGAAGCGTGAACGACTCTCCGGCTGACTGTCTTCCCCAAAGCCTTTTGCTCTCTCCGTAAGTCATCCTCCCGCAGTCTGGTCTCATCGGAAAGGCGGCTCCCGGTCGAGCGGCGGCAGAGTGTCGTGGCCAAAGGCGCAGACGCCAGCGCCGGCCTGGCGCGGCCCTGCTGCCGTGCTGCGTGCGGGGCCCGCGGTGACCGCCGGCGGCACAGGGGCCTCGCCCGTCGGGAGAGGCCGTGGTGGTAACTCCTGCGTGTTGGTTAGACCCCTTAAGAATTTCATGGCCCACAGGAAGTGTCCACTGAAGGGCAGGTAAGGTTTATTCTTCCTTCATCTTTTTCTGCTGCCTTTTCCATGAAATCCTCCTCCTACAAGTTTGTAGGAATTGACCTATCACATAATCTGTATTATTACTGATCAATTATTATGAGCTGGAAATACTGTCTTCCCAGAGGCCAACGCCTAAAGGCCGCCCCGAGTCTTGTGATGGTCTGGAAAGCAGCAGTGTTTCCACCAGGTGACGCTGCCATCGTTGCCCTCCTACAGTCACCAGAGAGAGACTGTCACAGGCGATACCTGCCTTTGTAAATCCTCAGTGTCTACGTAGTGAGGTCACTGAGGTCAGACTAGGTAAAAATAAAACACCAAAATTTCCTGTGGGATCGACATTTTGCAGTGCTCAATTCACACATGCACACACACACATGCACACACACACACATGCACACACGTGCACACACACGCACACACATGCACACACGTGCACACACACGCGCGCACACACACATGCACGCACGTGCACACACACGCACACACACACATGCACACACGTGCACACAAACACACACAAACGTGCACACAAACATACTACTCTGAGTCTACGAACACTTAGTTCAACAGCTGAAATAATTAATCCTACATTCATTTTAATTAGATATTAAATGTAAGAGAATCTTGTCCCAGTGAAGAACAATAAATATAATTTAGTCAGTTCACAAGCACAGGCAAACATGGGCTCTAACGGTGCTTGCAGCCTTCTCCTCAAATTCCCCCGCATTTTCTAGAATTTTCCCTAAACGTCAACAAGCTCAGTTCACAAATCAGTCCTTACCAGAGGTCACTGTCCTAGTTCACACATCACAGGTTAATTCACCCTATTAAAAGTTGGTGCTCAGACACACGTATACGGGGTTTTACATATGAAACACAGCTTTCAGTTTTTCAACATAAAATTCTCAAACTCTCACAAACTAGGAAGATCCCTTTGCTGTTTCTGTCTCTGCGTCACCCCCTCAAAGGGGCACCATTTGGCGCCTGGCAATTTCCTCCGGTTGAGACAACGTGAAAGCCCTGTCTCCCGGCGCGGGCCCCTGCGTCTCTCGCTCAGCACCACCGGGTCTCCAGTCACCTTCTTAGCAGGATCTGTCCATCCGCCACGTCCCATTCTTAATGCCAGCGTGGCCACTTTTATCCCCCCTCCCTAAACAATCCTAGTGTAGAACCAGAGTTTTGTGGGGGGTTTTTTGCACGTTTAATTAAAATGTATTTCTTAAAGGAACAACTTATATCTTTAAAAAAACTTTGATTTAGTTAATTTAGTTTTAAAAACTAAAATTAAATTTTTACTTATAGGACATCAATACTTACCTTTATTCCTCAGACTCAGTGGCCATAAGAGCTCCTGAGGATATTTTAATATTCTTTAAAATTCATATTTAATTAAATGAGTAACACATGACAATATGTTTTAGAAATTTTTACCTTATACTTTTATATGAATTTTTATTATTCCCAGGTATGGATGAACCATAATTTGTTTAATTATTTTCCCATCGATGAACGTTTAGTTCTTTCCATTTTTTTAATCTGGGAACAGCAAGACTTCAATAACCACCCTTATATATACATCTTTTTTCAAATATGAAAGTTTCTTTGTGAGACAGGTCTAAGAGGTAATGCTTGTGGTTTATGGTCTAAGGAGTATATGCATTTTCAATATTGTAGTGAGGAATGCTTTTCTAAGAGGGACTTTATTATATAAATATTAAAATTTTCTAAATGGAAAAATATCATAAGGTATTGTAAAGAAAGTAAGCTTCTCTTCCTATGTAATAAAAGTTTTATCAGGAATGGGTATTGAATTTTATTAGTTTTTTTCACTCACCACCTGGGAAAAAGATTATTTCTTTTCCTTCACAATGATTATGATAAATTATATTAACAATATCCCATTTATTGGTGGTAGACTATCGTTGGATATTATTTGCCAGTATGTTATTTAGGATATCTCTACAAATATTCATAAAGCAGCCAGGCTTTCATTTTCCTCTTTGTAGACTTTTGTTCAGGTTTCGGTATCATTGCTCTACTGTTCTCCATTTAAAAAGAACCCAGAGCTCTCTGGGTGTCACAGAGGTTTAGAGGAGGTGGCGTTGTGCATTCCACAGTGCGGTCCTCCATCCTCCGTTAAGCAGCTTTGTTCGGATGCTCTGGAGGAAGAGCTGGCACTCCAGAACATTCGCATTTCTTCTTAGGCAATTTCCATCATGAATGTTCCTGACTTCTATGGAGGTTGGTCCTGGTAACTTCAGCTTCTTGGACAATCATTTCTTTTAGGTTTTCCAATTTATTACATAGAGTAAAAGAATTTTTTAAATCTTAACATTATTTCTCTATTCTTCCCCCAATTTACTTTGTAATTTTATGTGTTCTTTCTTCCTTTTCTTCTTGAATGGATCTACTATTATCTGTCATATGGATTAACTTGTTTTATCTCTGTTAATTTCTAATTTTGATTATTTTGAATTTTTGCCAAACTTCAGAAATGTAATGTTTTATTAATGTTTTTGCAAACTTTTTCTTCACCATTAATTTAATTTTTTAACTCTATGGATTTTCCTTTGAGCACTATATTACGTAGAATTTTCATTTTTGTTATTTTAATGATATTGTGAAATTTTGTTCTTGATTTAATAAAACTCAAAATGGTTTAAGGCATAATTTTTACATTTACAAGTGGTGGGATTTTTGGCATTATACTATTTATTTCTGGTTTTATTCCATTGAGAAAAGAGAATATATTTGAATATATTCTATACAACTTCCACTATTTTAGAATGTATTGACCACCTTTTGAAGTCTAGTATGTGGTAACATTTATAAATATTTCATGTGCGTTGCCATAGAAGATGTATGTGTGTATCTGTATATATGAAAAAGAGAAAGAGATCTATTATCTTCATTGTTTAGTTCCTGAGCTATCCTTAATTACTTTTGCCTTCCTAATCTACTGAGAGCTTTGCATTAAAGCCTCCAGGTTTCAGTGGACAATACTGTGTGTTATTAATCTCTCCTTGACAAGAGTCTTTCATTTTCATTTGGCACCTGGTCCTGAAAATAATGTAGCTGATCCTCATATCTTACAATGTATCTCACAAAAATGGTGCATACCTCAGAGTGGAATTACAGGTCACAGGGTAAGCATCTATTCAGCTCTAGCAGGTACCGCCAAACCATTTTCAATGCAGTTGTACCAATTTACAATCACTCCTGGAATATATGAGAATTCCAGTTGCCAATTCTTACCAACTTTGAATTTTCTGCCTTTTTAATTTTATTCATTATGATGAATTAATTTGCATCTACCTAATGACTAAAAAAGTTGAGCATCTTTTCATGTTTATTTGGAAATCCTCTCTTATAAAGTGCCTGGTAAAGTCATTTTGCCCATTTGTCTATTGTGTTGCCTGTCTTCTGTTTCTGTCTTATTATTTATAGAAGTTCATAATATATTTTAGATACTATTCTTTTGTATGTGTACGTATGGAAATACTTGCCTTTTTAAACTATGTGCATATATAATTTTAATACAAATATGACCAAAAAATAAAAGGCAAAAAGAGAGAAAAATATTTCAGGAATGGGCAAGACTTGGTATGAGCATTGAGTACCTTTAAGTAGAGACTATGGATATGTTTACAGAGCAGAATACTATATTTTATGCTTTAATAATTACTAATAAAAATAATATACACAGTTTAAAGAGGCAAATACTTGGAGTATTTAGTCTTTTTCCTTTTAACAGAGTTACTGATACAGTTGGGTTATATCTATTATCTTAATTTCCTCTCATTTGACCCACCTGTTTCGTGTTTCTTTAGTATTCTGTCTTGTATTCCTTGGATTAATTAAACATTTTTTATTTTTTTCCCTTCTTCCACATATTAACTTGTTAAGTATATATTATTTTACTATTCATTTATGTTACATTACCTATTACAACAGTCATCCTTAACTTACTACAGCTTAAATATTTTTTTTTTACTTTTACAATTTCCCTGGTATTACTAGAAAGTTGAAAGACCTTCACTCCACATTCCCCTTTGCATTATTGTGACAGCATTTTCATGTTGTGTATTGTAAACCTCATAAAACATGAATATCATTATATTGTTTTGTATGGTCACTAAGCATTTAATACCATTTCTCTTACACACTTATTTACTCTTTCAATTGTTCTTCCTTTTTGTATTTTTTTTTCCCTCTGTCCGATTATTTTCCTTCTGTCTGAGGAACTCCCTACAACTTAGATCTTCTATAAACAACTTCTCTCAATTTTTTCTGAGAATATCTTTGTTTCATCGCCATTTGAAAGACATTTTTGCTGGGTATGTAAACAACCTCTGAAAGTTATTTTCTTCCAGTACTTTAAGGATGTCTTTTTGTTGTGTTCTGGCTCCCATCATTTCTGCTGTAAAATCGGGTGTAAGTCTCACTACTGCTGCTTCTTACTCCTTACCCCTAGATGTTTTCTCTGAAAAAAAGTTAATTGCTCCCCAACTTCTCACAGCCTGGCAAACTCTCATGCTTTGCCACTCTTAGAATCTGACTCTAGCAAGCATATTCTGGAAAAAGTAAATCTCTATCAAAAGGAATTATCATATCAGCTACTTAAGAAAATGTAATTTTTCTCATATCATTGCAAGTGTTTCAGCTCCTTTGAAATTAATCTTTTTTTCACTATGCCTTTGCGCAGTTAAGGACTTACTTTTGCCTTGAATTTGAACAGTATTTTGGAACTGGTTAATGTTTATTTTATTTAGAACAAGGTAAGTGCTTTCATTTCCCAGTATTATAGAATTTTAAATATCTAAGAATATTTAACTATATTTTTGAATATTGATTCTGTTATATTTTGTATTCTTTAAAAAAAGTTCTTTCTTTAATATCTGACCTCTAAAGTCTTCTCATCTGTCTTAACTTTTCCCACATTCTGTCTTTTCCTAATGCCTAATTTGAATTTTGCATTAGCAGAATTTAATCTCCTCTGTCCACTTTTATAGCTATATTTTATATTCCTCCTCTGAATAGCCAACAATTATTACCTAAAAATTTAATAAATGTGGTCTATTTTAGAGACTAGTTATATTATTTCTGCACTTTTCTTTATATTCTACAACTTTCTCAACAGATTGATATAATTAATGTGTGTACAGTTTCCCTTACTTTCTTATGTTTCCTTGTAATTTACTAACCAATAGAGACCTAGCCTCATAAAAGTCAATTTTTTCAAATCAGGGCATAATTATATATATTAAAATTCATAGTTTTGACACGTGTATACACCCATGTAACCAACACCCCAGTTGAGATACAAAATACTTATTGTCATGACTCTAGAAAGTTCTCCCGTGCCACTTGCCAGTCAATCCCTTCCTTACCAAAAGCAACCACTGTTCTGATTTCTATCTCCATAGATCCATTTCTGTATGTTCTTGAACTTGACATAAATGGAATCATACTGTATGTACACTTTTGTGTTTGGCTTCTTTCACTCAAAATGTTTTGAGAGTAATTAATACTGTATTTATCAGTAAATCCTTCCTCTTTCCCACTGAATAGTACTCTATTGTATGAGTCTATCACAGTGTGTTGGACACTTGGGTTATTTTTGGAGTTCAAATTAGATTTTATGGCTCTTTTCTATTATTTTATCCATCAGTGAGGGAGGGGTGAGATATATAGAAATGTGTACTAAATTTTGGAATTTTGTTTTAATTTTGCCATTTGCTTCAGAAAGGTTTGTATGTTTTGTTGTTTTCTTCTTTTGATCATTTTATGGAAATTTAGTTTTCAAAAGTGATCAAATCTCTAGCAAATTCCTTTACTCTGTCATCTTATCTGAATAATTAGGGTCATGGGAATAAAATATATCTTAAGTAAGCACTAAGGGCTTTAGCACTTGCAGCTTTTAAATGAAGTATAAAATGCTGGCTAGGAATAATTGAAACAAAAGTGCAGAATTAACTACATACAAGTATTATTTGGGCTATTTGGAGGTATAATTTCGATACAATAAAACTCACCAATTTGATTACGCAGTTTGGTGAATTTTGGTACTGTAATAGTGTACAGGATGTAACTGTTACCTCAAGCAATTGCCACACCTGGGGAAGAAGGACAATGGTTGACTCCCCACTTTTGTGCTGCCCACATTGATCCTGCCTTGAGCAAGTGCCACACCTGGGGGAAGGAGGGATACCCTACCCATCTGCAAAAGAATGCAGGGAATTCTGGGGCAGACAGCCCAGGCACAATAGGGTCTAGAAAATGACCTAGAGCAACCTAAGGCTAATCAGCATGTCATTAACTGTCCATCACAGTAGTTCAATGTTGACCTTTGAACCACGAGAAGTGCCCAATCTAGACAATAAGAAACAGGACCCCAGACCATAACTAGAGCCTCTTGTTATAACAGGGTGTTCATTCATCATCTGTGGCAAATGTATCTTGCTCTTGCCTTATAAATCTATCTTGTTCTTCCTCAATAAACTTTGTTTCATGCTGGCCTTGCTATCAGTGTATCTGGTCACTCTTCAGCCAAGAGCACACCAAGAACTGAGAACAGACTGCCAACCCGACGTAACTACCACCAAAATTAAGATATCAAATAGATCCATCACCCTAAAATGTTTCTTTATGCCCCTTTGCAGTCAATCCAAATCCCTGACCTCCAGCCCAAGGCATCCACTGATATGCTTTCTGTTGCTACAGTTAGGCTTTTTCTAAAAATCCATATCAATGGAATCATGCAGAATGTTTTTTATTCTCTATTTAGCATGATGTTTTTTACAACTTTATTATGGCATATTTTATATATCATAAAATTCACCCATTTCAGTGTACAATTCAACGATTTTTAATAAATATATTGAGTTGTGTAACCGTCCTCGTAATTAAGTTGTAGAATATTTTCATCACCTCAGTAAGATCCTTCATGCACATTTACTCTTCATCCCATTCCCACCATCTGCCCCAAGCAACCATGAATCTACTTTCCGTCTCTACATATTACTCTTTTCTGGACATTTCATAGAAATCAAATCATACAATATGTGGTATCCTGTGTTTGGCTTGTTTCACTTAGCGTACTGCTTTTGATGTTCATCCATGCTGTTAAGTATGTTAATATTTTGCTCCTTTTGATCATCTATCTTCCACTCATTTTATCAAAGTGAGTGATATTATTTAACTTGCTTATCTATTGATCTTTTGATAGACATTTGAGTTATTTCCAGTTTGGGGTTTCTCCATAATGCTCCTATAAACACTCTCATGCAAGCATTTTTGGGGTGTAAGCACCTTGGAGCGCGATTGGAGAGCCATATGGTAACTGCACATACAACTTCATAATATACCGTTCTGATGGTTTCAAAAGTTGTTGTAGAATTTCACATTCCTCAAACAACGTATAACAGTTCCAGTTGCCTCGCATCATCACCAGTACTCAATACTGTCAATCTTTTAAACTTTAGCCATTCCGGGGTGTGCAATGGGATCCATCTGGCTATAGATATAGATCTGTGTCAATACAATGTCAAGCAAAATCCTAGACACATTTTTTGAAGAAATTGATGAGCTGGTTATAAAATTTATATGGAAACGCAAAGGAACTAGAAAAGACAAACCAATCTTGAAAAAAAGAAGGACAAAGCTGAAGGACTTACAATATCTGATTTCCTGACTTACTATACAACTACTATATTCAGGACAGTGTGGTGTTGTTATAAGGACAGACACATAGGTCAATGAAGCAGAAGACAAATAGACCCAGGAAATAGCCAGGAAATAGACCCACACGTATGTGATTGTTGATTTGCAACATAATTTGCATATTCATTTATTTAACAAATACTTATGGGGTACCTACTATATGCCAGTCACTGTGATAGGCACTGGGTATATAGCCATTAACAAAGCATTAAAAAATTTCTACCCTTATGTAGCTTATATTCTGGTTGGGGGAGAAAAAAGAATAAAATAAATATTAAAAAATAAATAATATGTTTGATAATTATAAGTCCTTTTGTTAAGTTTTAGTCTGAGACTGTTAGTTCTTGGCACACTCGTGGTCAAAGAATGACCAGACACGTCAAAGTTAGGCAAGCACAAAAATGAGGCTTACTGAGGAGAGAAAGATAGGATTATAGGGCAAGAGCAAGACATAGGTTGACAGAGCATGGTACATACGCCACAGATGACGACCTGACCCATTGTCAGAGCAGGGCAGGCAAAAAGAAGGACAAAAAGAGAGAGAGCTTGGCTGCAGTCTGCGTCTTATTTTATAGTGCCTGGATAGGGACCTCCCTCGTGGTTCAGAGGTCACCATGGAACCACTTTGATTGGACAGTTGGGAGTCACATGACCTGAGCCTTAACTACGTATTCATGTGGGTTCTAGGTCACTTTCTGGACTTTATGGTACCCATGTGGCTTGGCCTGTGGGCTACAGAGTCCCTGCGTTCTTTTGTAGCTGGAGCGCCAAGTTCTGATTGGCAGATTCTTAGGGTGTTCCCTCCTTCCCCGGGTATGGAGAATCAGGGTGGGACAGGACCCAGATGGGGACAACAGCACCCAGTTTCGTCCCTAGGAGACCCGGAATCCCTCACTATCTACCTAACACTTTTTGGAGAAAATAAAGCAGGAAAGGTGGATAGGGAGTGACAGACATCTGTTTTCAATGTTGTGTGGAGTGTAGCAAGCACTTGCATAACTGCAGGGAAAGGGAAGCATTCTAGGGAGAGGTAGCCTAGCTGCAAACGCCCTGAGGCAGGCTTTGGAAGAGGAAGTACAGTGACAGTGGCCAGAGGCAGAGGCAGAGCCCTCAGCTCAGGGACACAGCCCGGCCAGGTCACACAGGTTCTTGTAGGGATGATAAGGAATGTGGCTTTGAGTCGCATCATTGATTAAATGTTTCAAGGAATTACTGTGGCTGACTGCTGAGAATGGAGGTCCAAGGCAGAAGAAGAGTGGGCAAAGGGGACAGGGACGCATCCCCTTACCACGGATTAATCCAATAATCATAAGATCCTGCAGAGAGATTGTAGAGTGAAAGTTAGAAAAAAAAAAAGAAGATAACAAAAGGAATGGATAAACAGCAGCTAAAGAGAGAAGAGATAAACTGTGATCACAGTATTTTTAAAATCCAAAAGAAGAATAGCACAGGCCGCTTGTTTGAGGAATTTGCCCGTGGAAGCAAGGGTAACAGTACAAGTCAGAGGACAGCAGGGGAAGGGAAGGTGTAGGCTAGACCACAAGTGTCTACGGGCTGAGGAGAAAGACCCTGTGGGCTGGAATTGCTAGAGACCAATTCCTAGAATCTCCTAGCCAATTCCAGAAATTGCCTGGAGGTTGCTGGGTTTTGTTTGTTTGTTTGTTTTGTTTTTTTATGTTTTTGCAAGGTTTTGTCCCCCTAAAGTACCACATTCACAAATGCACCAGTTCCACCCAGATTTCCCCAGGTCACATAGGTCACCTTTGCTAGGTTTTCCCCATCTGCCTTTCTCTTAACTGCAAGCTGTTGTTCTGCTTGTACATCTAAATATGACCCAAAAATTTCAGGCAGATATGAATCAGCCTTGTAGAAGGCATCTTTAGGTGCTGCCTGGCTGCGATTCTCTCTGTGCCGGGCGCTGTGACTTAGCTCTGTGAGCGAGCAGCCAGCCTGCTGTGCGCGGCCTGTGCTGGGGACCTTCGGAGGTGCCATTGCTCCCCGGCACACACCGGCGGGGCAGCCTGCGCAGCAGCCTGGCTTCCGAGTAGGAGGTGGCAGGATCAACGAGCAAGACGGGAATTCCACCCCCCACATACACACCCTTCTTTAATTTTTCCTTAAAAGGCTCACACCCAGTTTCATTTTCACACACAAAGAGGTCCTTTGTATTTCATTATGACCAACTCACAAAAGTCAATGTTTTCTTTTAAAAAGAACGTGGGGTGTGGATGACGGTCCGTTGGGCGGAATGTGAGTAAGGACTATGCCCCCAGCAAGCTGAACTCCAACGGAAAATAGAATTATATTGAGCTTCCAGTTTGACAACAATGTTTTTATTTTAATTACTGGTTTGTTATTTTCTTTTTCCTAATCTGCAAGGAATTTGGCAAAAAATTTTAAATTTAACCATATTGAGTTAAAAGTCTCTGAAGTGACTTCCACTGCTAAATAAAAGCAAATTATCCTCCATTGTCCTTTATTTCAAAAGCGAATGCTCGATTGAAATTTTCAAATATGCTTTAATATCACTATAATATGTGGAGTGCATTCTCGTTTTCTACATGGGAACCGGAAGCCAGTGACCTAACCAGACACAGTTCCGTGGAACCAAGCAGATTGGCTCAGATAATGAAGAAGCCGTTTGGTTTTCTTTCCACCACTTGGGCTTTTCTGGCTGACCACAGGAAGCGCCAGGACCCTGACTTTGCAAATTGTGCAGTAGACAGACGTGCAGCACAAGCTAACTCAACACGCACTTTCCACATTCTTCAACACCGGCCAGGGTGCATCTCCACTGATGACACTCCTGTCACCCCCCCCGGAAGGCCTATGCTCTCCTCTCAGTCAAAACCTCCTTTTGGGCAAAGATCTTAAGGATATCAAGCTGTCCATAATCACTGACTCTCTAAGTGTTACGTATCACAGCAGCTTCTACACTGAAATTGGAAACAAAAGGGTAAGGCCGAGGGATGACGCTGCAAGCAGTTTCAGATGGCAATCAGTGCAAGCTTTATTTTCTCGAGAAAAGAGGCTTTCTGGTTCCCTAGAAGAGGGACATCAGTGTCTTCCTACTCAGGGTAGTTTTAAGTATGGGAAGACTTGTAAGGTATTTCCACTTGAAAGAAAACAGTCCCATTAATTCAACAGATACTTAATGAACAATTGTTTTTTGCTCCGGCTTTTACTTTTTTCCCTGAGGCCCACATTTTCCATCGGGATCCAGCATACACATGTACATACTTAGACTTCTGAAATGATGTTTTCATTAAACGGCACTTATCTACCCCGTGCAATGCACTATATTTTCTATTCTGTTTAATGTTTTTTAGTGCTAATCATCTTCCACAACACTGATTTTATAACCAGTTTAAACAAAAAAAAAAGTACAGAATATTTGGACCTTGTAATAGGCACTGAGGACACATGCCTACTTCCAACATTTCCTATGTGTACAGTCCAGAGTGAGAGATCTTCCAGAGGTAAACAAATAATTATAATTTGTGATATATTCTAGGAAGGGAACCCAAATGGAACTCTGATAAAATTAGGAGAACTAGCTTGGAAGGAGTGGACAGAGATGATGTCTTTGAGGGGGGAAATAAGATGAGACTCAAAGGATGGGTAGAGGGAACAGCATTCCAGGGAGAGATGACCACAGTGCGTGAGGTAGAAGCAGCCTTCCAAAGAAGTGGCAGGGAGCCAGTGTGTCTCCCTGCAGCAAGAGAGGAGAGGGTGGCAGGAGACGAGACCAGAAGGAGAGGCATGGGTATAACATGCAAGGATCTGTAGGTGGTAGGAAGGAGTTTGGATTGAATTCTACAGGTAGTGTGCAGCTCCTGAAAACTTTGAATTGTGCTAAATCAGGTCATCCAGATAAAGTTGTATATAATTTTGTGCTTTGACCTCCAATGTTGAAGACTGCATACTGCATTTTCAGGAACTTGCTAAGTTCTAGAACTGATCGGATCTCCAAGGCTTTTGGACGCAGCAAGTGCAAGCTGAGCTCATACAGCGAAAGACTGAAAGAATAAATGGAAGAATTCCCTTGGGGAACGGTAACAGCAAGAGTGGCAAAATTACCTTCTGTCCCCACTCCAGTTCAAGTGCATTAGAGACATTCCCATTACGAGGCATAGGTTTTTTAAATAGTTGCATACAACTGTTCATATTGAATCTTTCCAGTGTGGCACACAGTTTGCTATTCACAGCTCTCCATCTCCCCAACCTGTCTATGGACAGCTGTGCTAGAGAAAATAGGTGAAAGATTACATCTGCCAGTTCCCTTGGTATCCCCATTTTATGGCTTTTGTGGGAATGCAGTTCAAGCTTGCCTGCTATTTTATTTAATATACCTCCTTGTAAATTCCAGCTGTTGACCATGTAATTAATCCCTGTATGGAAAAAATATTGGCATTGGTTTCTGCAATACCTTCATCCCAACAGGAGAATATATTCATCATAGTCCTTTCCATTATTCTACAGTTGTTCTCGAAACCATTTTACATACCACACAATTAATATACCCTGGGACTGTGCTCCCAACTTCTGCAGAGAACCATGGCTTTTGTTTATTTTTCCTCATTTCTAGTCTGACCTCTAGGGTTTTAAATAGAGCATCTTCTGTACTACTTGTAGAAGGGGCTACTCCTTAACTTATTAGCTTACTGTAGAGTTACTGTAGCGTTGCGAGACTCGGCATGGTGGGTAGGTCTTCATAACTGTAACTGATGCAAGAGACAGTATTTGACATTTATCTTTGGCCACGGAATTCTCTTACTAGGTCCTTTTTTACTTTCTGTGCTGAACCTATCTTCTCTCTTTTTAGTCATTCAGTCTTTGCGGTCTCTTCTTTTGACAGTTGTTTTCCTTTATTATACCAAAATAAAAATAGTTCATAATTTCAAGCACCTCCCCCCAGGGGTATTTGCCTTTCGATAGAGACCAGAGCTTTATGATGATGAGAAAATTCACCTGTTTTGTTCAGAAGGTGACTGGACACAGCTCTAGAAAGCCAGCCTGTCTCTGGCATGTCATCTGGTACTTAGTTCTGGTACTACAAATACATAAAGCCAACTCTATTCATTATAACATGATGTTTGGAATAAGAACAACACCTACATTGTTGGTATAGACTTGATGGTATTTTCAAAAGTTGAAGTTTGGATAAGGAAATGGATGAAAGATCATTAGCTTTGCAACAATGTCTGAAAATCAGGGGTTTTTTTTTAAAGCCCAGAGAAGAAAGGGATAATTATTTTTCTTAATTATTACTACCTGGAAATTTACCCTGATTTGGCAAATACATGTACTAATGACGAACAGTTGGATTTGGGGAAAAATTATGAAAGTAAATCACATGTTTAACTAGTTATATTTTTGTTAAGACAGAGATCAAGAAGACAATTGTTGGCTGGGCGCAGTGGCTCACACCTGTAATCCTAGCACTCTGGGAGGCCGAAGTGGGAGGATCGCTAGAGATCAGGAGTTCGAGACCAGCTTGAGCAAGAGCGAGACCCTGTCTCTACCAAAACATAGAAAGAAATTATCTGGACAACTAAAAATATAAGGAAAAAATTAGCCAGGCATGGTGGCGCATGCCTGTAGTCCCAGCTACTTGGGAGGCTGAGGCAGAAGGATTGCTTAAGCCCAGGAGATTGAGGTTGCTGTGAGCTAGGCTGACACCACGGCACTCACTCTAGCCCGGGGGGCAACAGAGTGAGACTCTGTCTCAAAAAAAAAAAAAGAGACACATTGTTGACCCAAATGTGGATGAACTACAATTTCAATGTTTTTGTAATACATAAAGTTGAAGACCACTTTATAAAAACTTATAATAATTCATTAAATTAAATCTATTTGTCAAATGGAAAAGAATTTGGAATGGATATAAATCTTTGATTGGAAGAGAAGTAGAAAATTGTATGAAGAAATCCTTCTCAGTGCAAAATTTTGAGGAGAAAAACGATGAAAATTTCTGAAGGATTTCTAATTAGTCGTTTTCCCTAAGATATTTTAAGATCCACAGAGTGTCTTTGTTAGCCTTACCACAAACACATAAAAGGGAGCAGTAGTCAGGGTAAAAATAAATGTGTTCAACTAATATTATTTGATAATTTACTCTATTTAAGGTTTTAGGAGGTGTAAAATAGACATGGAACGTGTTCTAAAGGACTGTTGTGGTAGAGAAGAAAATATGAATGACGTAATAAGAGATGATGAGTTTATTAAATCCATTCACATTTATCTTATAGATAAAATAGCTTTATCAACATCATAAGAAGAGCCCCTTATATTGTAGCTTTTGGAACTACTGAGAAATATGCACATCAATGTCAGTGTGTATTAAAGACTATTCTTCTGATACTGTTATGACATCTTTGTTTTCATTATGAATTGTTTTGCTTTTTCAGAATGGAATAGGACTAAAATTTTAAAAACATTTTCTTTCAAAAATATAAGAATATGAAATTATAATCATCATAATACATTTTAAACCCTGAAAACAAGTTAGTGCAGGTTTAGAAATTGGACATCCAGAAGGCAGCTTTAGAGCAAAGTCTACTGCAAACGTTATGCATCTGTGGAGAAAACCCTCAAAAATCTCTCTACTGAAGGCGTAGCCTATGGGGCAGAAGGCCAGTGTAAACAAGGCTTGACATGCAGGATTTTGCAAGGCTTTACCTAACTAAGATGTGTGTGCATGTGTGTGCAAACTATTCATTCTAAGTATGTCTGCTGCACACTGTTGCTGATTCAATTATATTCGATTTGAATATATGTTCAATTTTGAGTCTATTTATTCAATAAATATAACAAAATATATTTATTATTTATACTTATATCTCTCCTAAAGCTCAGAGAGACTTACAGTTCCTTATCTCGATAATTTTGGCTTCTACCAGCAAATAGTAGGAAGGGAGTCCATTCTGCAGGCTGACTCCTAACCACCTCAATAGTCCTTGTTTTACAGCATCTGGGTTGAGAGTTACTTAAATACTGGTTTATTTACTTTTATGTAAATATGGAAAACACAACTTTCTCATACAAAATAGAAAATTATTTTCTGTATTGCAGATTAGTAATTACTGGGAGTTGTCTACCTTATTCCAGACTATCACCTCTTTACTTAGATGAATCTTCTATTGACCCACCAGGATCAGCTCCAGGACTAATGCTCATGAGAACTGGGCAGAGGAGAGAGGAAGCAAAGCGATCAAATGAGCTCTAGAACAATATCATCTGCTGACTTTCTCTACACCAGTCATTGTTCCTTTTACTCATAAGCAATCTGCCAAGAAGGGGTGCATATATTCCTCTTTTTCCAAATTAGATTGTCTTGCCATGAAAAGAATGCTTCACTGTGTGTTTGGGTGAAGCTAAACCCCTCTAAAAATAACCCAGTGGAACTATAATTATATACATTAAATCGTAGCATGGTTTGTGGTAAAATGCTTTTTGAATAACAAACAACTAATTCACAATGGAATTTTTGGAAAATAATTCAACCCATGGAAAGGCTTTTCCTTACTCAACAAAGAGCTTGTGCGATTTAAGCCAGGTGAGACGACAGCTGCACTGTCTCACAGTCTGCTCTTC